>NW_007811456.1:0-969 GCF_000696425.1 Galeopterus variegatus | reverse complement strand
ACATTGATAAACATTTGCTATTCTTGATTTTTATTGGTTTACATGGACAAGATGTTCTCTAAAGTGTAAGCCTATATATTTTATTGATTTTGGGTATTTACCCTTTCTCAGTAAGTTTCTTTCCTTCCTTTTATATTTGAAATTATGGGTAGGCATTTAATTTTATTAAAAGCTTTTTAAAAATTGTATTGAGATAATTATATTTTTCCTTATTTAATCTGTTAATGTAATAAATAACAATGTAAGATTTTGCAATGTTTGACAATCCTTGAATGTATTAGGAAAATAACCACTTGATGTATTCTTCTTAGACACTGCTGAATTCAGTTTGCTAAGAGTATGTTTAAAGAGTTTTTTTAATATATTTCAAGGTGCAGGGATTAGGGGGCAATTTTTTTTCTTGGAGTGGTATATATAATCTGTTTTTTATACAAACCATAACATTTTTAAAAATTTAATTTTATTTTTATTGGTTATGGATATTCATGTGATACAAAGTTGATTGTCACTTTTTGTGCCCATGATGTGAGGGCCAGTTTCATACTGACAGCATACCCATTACTACAAATTGCATTCGTACCCCGTGTCCCCAACCAATTACTTCCAATCTCCCTCTCCCTCTCCTTTTTCCCCCACTCCATTTTGTAGCCCAAGGAATGTTCTCTCCCTCTGCAAGTCCAGCACACTACTGTGGTCTTTCTTTCCTTCCTTCTTTCTCTCTTAGCTCCTACATATGAGTGAGTACATGTGGTATTTATCCCTTGTGCTTTGCTTATTTCACTCAACATAAGTTTCTCCAGGCTTATCCATGTTGTTGCAAATGGGGAAAATTTCATTTTTTTTTTTATGTCAGAGTAGAATTCCACGGTATGTATATACAACAGTTTCCTTATCCAATGATCCATCGGTGGACATTTAGGTTGGTTCCAACTCTTGGCTATTGTAAACAGAGCTGCAATGAACATGGGA
>NW_007811455.1:0-969 GCF_000696425.1 Galeopterus variegatus | reverse complement strand
TCAGAAGAGCTGAAAATGAGGAAGTTGCCTTGCAGAGCGCTATCAATCACTCAGTGACCATAACTTCCAGTAATTAGTGTATTTTATGGGCCTTTGCTTCAGTGGCTCGAAAGCACATATGCTCCAGTCACAGCTAAACTTTGCCGGAGTAATATTCCAGGATGATTTATCCTCCTGCTGCACTGGGATATAACCCTATATTAGGTGAAGATTGTGAACTAAGCTGCAATAAAGTGTAAGTTTAGGTACAGTTTGCCCAGGTTGAGACCTCAATGTATCATGCTTTTCAGCATTCATGGTTAGGCTACAGCAAGCAATCATTTTTAACAGTGAAACAAGTAAAGCAATTAAAGGAACAGCATTAGGGTATTGTACTTGTGAATTACTGTTGCCCTCTCCCCATTTCTGTCCATTGTAATAAGCCCATTTCTAATTGAAAAAAAAAAAGAACACCACTCTGTTAGAAACATTTATTTGTGATGCTGTGTTTTCTCCATTATTAGTAGTAATCTGGGATAGAATGCAGGACCTTGTGAATGATAGAGAAGTGCTTGATTTATTTTTGTGGTACTGCATTTGGGCTCCTTAAATTAATATAAATTTACTTGATATCATTGGACTTTGGTGAGGATGAGTAGTTCTTTTTGAAATACTGGCACGTTAAGGAGTATTCTTGAACCTCACATTTTGGCTCTTTCTACACAAAGAAAAAATATTATTTACAAACTCTGAGAAGTATTTGGCACTTTTTGTACAGGCTTAATGAGTTATTTGCTGTGGTTTACCCACTGCACTAGAAGTCTCCGGGGCATTTGCAGACAGGGCTCTTTGCCATTGCCAAAACATCTGTAGAGCCCAGTGTTCCTAGTAATTTAACAAGCTTTGCCACCAACTTAAAGTATGACCTTAGGCAGCTTAATTAAGCTTCTGGTGACTCCACTGGGCCATAATTCTGTTTGTGTTAAAGAA
>NW_007811454.1:0-969 GCF_000696425.1 Galeopterus variegatus | reverse complement strand
TGTGACCCAGTCTGTACAGTGGGTTTGAAGGGTCTGAGCCCTAGCCCTGACAATACAAATGAAAACTTAGTATGAATTGCTTTAACAATATGCTTAGCGTAGCTATTGCACGGACACAACTGGCATAGTCATGTAGTTTTATAATTGTGCATCATTCTTTCGCTAAAATTCTTTGTTTTACCTTACAAGAAGCAGCAGAAATGTACCAGAGTAAATCATGAAACATCACTGCAGTTGACTCCAACAAACAGGAGTTGCACAACAATATGAACATACAATTAGAAGAAATAAAACTGACTGGGCCTAGTTATTGTTTTAAATATAGGTTGGCCCCAAGGGGGAAAAAATAAATTATGAGTTGAATTGTATATAGTCTAATAAAATGAGGCTCTGACATACTAACAGAGTTTAGAAACTCTCATAATCATTGTCTAAAGCACATCTCTCTTTTGCAGTGTTTTCTTGAATTAGAAACCTGTCTTTACCAGCAACTGTAAATCACTTCTTCCTTTAATATAACCCTTGACACTAGGGTACATTGAAGTGGGTGTTGCTTATCTTGGGAGTGGTGGTAAATATTGAATGAATATGGTAAGGAATTATAGCTATTTAACAACTGTTTGCAAAGGTTCCAGGGTTCTTGGGAGGGAACAGGAAAAAATAATTTAAAAATAGTTTCCAAAGCCAAAAAGAAGAGGGAAGAAAAAAGCACTTTATTTCTTAATCTGTTTAGATTACTTTTTAGGAGACGAGTAATGAATAAAATTCAGGATTAGTACACAGGAAGGGCTCTTAAGAGACTGTCTAGACTCTAGGCCATCTCTCTTTCACAGAACTCCTCCCAAAATTTTTTAGAAAGAAAATTCCCTGCCATATTCTTAAATACTTTGAAGGGAAGGCATTTAAGGAACTCTCCATAATCAGTGCAGTGTCTAATAAACTCCATCATCAAAATCCTTTCCTTTGAAA
>NW_007811453.1:0-969 GCF_000696425.1 Galeopterus variegatus | reverse complement strand
GTGCTGAGAATGAACATCTTTGTCTTGTTCCTGTTATTAAAGGAAAAGCTATAAGCTTTTCATCATTCAGGATGACATTCTGGGTGGGTTTGTAACATAAGGCTTTTATTGTATTGAGATAGATACCTTCTTTCTATACCTAGTTTGTTAATAGTCTTTATCATGAAGGGATGCTGAATTTTACCAAATGTTTTTTCTGTGTCTATCAAGATAATCATAAGGATTCTATTCTTGATTTAGTTGAGGTGGTAGACCACATTTATTGATTAATGTGTGTTGAACCATCCTTGCATCCTTGGGATGAATCCTATGTGATCATGGAATATAATTTTTTTTGATGTGTTGCAGTATTCTCATTGCTACTATTTCATTGAGATTTTTCATGGCTATGTTCATCAGAGATATTGGTCTGTAGTTTTCTTTTTTTGTTGTACCTTTGTCTAGTTTTGGTATCAAAGTGATTTTAGCCTCATAGAACGAGTTTAGGAGAATTGCCTCTGTTTCAATTTTTTGTAATAGTTTGAAAAGGATTGGTATTAATTCTTCTTTAGAATTCAACATTGAAGCCATCCAGACGTGGGCTTTTCTTTGTTGGGAAACAGTTAATTAATGCAATCTCACTGCTCATTATTTGTCTGTTCAGTTTTTTTTTCTTATTGGGTCAGTCTTATTAGTTTCTATGTATCCAGAAATTTATCCATTTTCTCCAGGTTTTCAAACTTGTTGGCATATAGTCATATATAATAGTCTCTAATGATTCTTTGTATTTCTGTGGTATTGGTTGTAATGTCTCCTTTTTCATTTCTGATTTTGGTTATTTGGGTTGTCTCTCTTTTTTTGTTAGTCTAAGTAATGGTTTGTCTATTTCGTTTATCTTCTCAAAAAACTGAACTATTTGTTCTGTTGAACTTTTGTATCACTTTTGGTCTCTATTTCATTTAGTTCTGCTCTTATCTTTATTATTTCTTT
>NW_007811452.1:0-969 GCF_000696425.1 Galeopterus variegatus | reverse complement strand
CAAAGCACCAATAATATTTTCTTGCCTATGAGAATTTCCTACAGATTGCATATCATATGTCAAACTCAATGCCATGATTGTGGATGTATTCCCTTTTTTATTCCATAATGTGGATTGTATAATTCCGACAGAATGATAAAACAGTAAATAAATGGATGTTCCAGTGTGGTGAAATCTAGTAGGTCTGCAACTTAAAGCATCTGTCCACTGTCATGGAAATCTAAACAACAGCTAGGCTAGCATCTTGCCCAGTGAGGGAGAAGAACATAAATATGATTTAAGAATACAGCTGCACAGGCCAGCTTGGTGCTTGTAATGAAGGCACATGATGCTGGTGTTTCATAGACCAATCCTTCATCATTGCACAGATGTCAAACACTCTGACTCATTAGGTCAACCCATAACACCATGATATAAAAGGAATGTGTAAACCAAGGCCACCCCTCTAGATATATACACTAGATCAACAACCCAGAAGACAGATGTCCCTTTATCTGTGGCCTGAGATGAATCGCATGCAGAATTTATCTTCTTTAGTTTCCATGAGAATTGCAGCCTCACAAAGGATTTTGTGATTTGCTTTGAAAACTCTGTTAGATATGTCATAACTGAGATGAAGGGGGGTTGACTTTCCCTTCATTGATGATCTGCATCTTCCCAATGAAATAAGACCATTAAACCCATATACTCCACCAAACTCCATGCTCCAAAAAAACCAAATGGTGCAGCTCCCCTTTAAGGGTCTATTTAGCAACCACGTATTATTCCTCTTGTATGTCAGACAGGGCTCATATCCCACCCCAAACTACGAGTTGTTTGCAATAGTCTTTCTGCAGAGAACCCTATTAAATACACTTTTATTTCTTCTTTTTTTTTCCTGTGTTTATAAAAATTGTTTTCTGTTCCCCTATGTTAAATGTTAATATCAACCTCCATGTGTTAATTGCCTACTGCTGCTTAATGAATTAT
>NW_007811451.1:0-969 GCF_000696425.1 Galeopterus variegatus | reverse complement strand
CAAGAATTTGTCTGCAAAGGCTCAACTTGCATGGTCATGCACAGGGGGCTAACATCACTACCCATGATGGCTCCCCTGCACCCTACCCACACTTGAAAACTGGCCCTTTATTGAACTCTTCTTGATTTATTTCAACTTGAGTTTGCTCAATTTGAGTGGAAACCTGAATTATATATGATAACAATCTTGATACAGACTGTTTCCTCTACTTGAAAAATTCCAAGATTGCCTGGAAAATTTTAATTCATTCAGTCTGGTTTGTGCTGCCTGAAGTTTATAAAATTTTAGGCATCTACCAAGAACAATAATACAAATTTATAAATATAAACTTAGATATGAAAATAATGTATTTAGAATGAAAAATTACAATATATTATACATTTTAAAGGCTAATACATATCACAGAATCTTCTAATTCAGCAAAAAAGCATATTTTTATTAATTAATCTTCTGACACAGCTCTATAATGTGATCTTTTCAACATTTTTGCCCACATATTTTTTGCTTCTTTATAGGACAACAATTCTATAATCTTATTTTCATTAGAGATAATACAAAGATAAGTTGATCTTTTCTCTAGCAAGTATGGAAAATGTTTTAATTAATAGTTTTGAAAAGTTTTTTTAAGCTTCACATTTTATTACTGATAAGATCACGTCAGTTTTTAGGAATTTGGGGAAAACCTGTATCCAGTGTCATTCATCTATCTCTCTCTCTTTCTCTCTCTCTCAATCTATATGGAGAGAGAGGTCTTCAAAAAGTTCATGGAAAGATCCATGTTATCTTTTATTTCTACTTTTCCACAAACTTTTTGAAGTACCCTCATATATAAGTTCTAAACTCATAAGGCATTATTGAGTAAATGCTTCCATTGTGACCACTTATGAATGAGATCAAATTTTCCTTTGTTTATAATTTGACCCATCAAATGACTGAAAGAACTTACCACAGATTAACTTCTGGTTCTGC
>NW_007811450.1:0-969 GCF_000696425.1 Galeopterus variegatus | reverse complement strand
CCCTGGGGCAGGCCCTACTGTGGTCGCTGCTGGAGACCAAAATGCACAGACCCTACTCCTGCTCTGCAGAAGGAGCTCCTGAAGCTCATGAAAGTGGTTCATCGGGAAGATCCCTACAGGGCCTGCCCCCTCCCCTTTCTTCCAGACCTTCAGTCCAGCAATTCGAGGATCTCCAAATTCCTGAGCATGGCATTCAGGACCCTCTGCCATCAGGTCTCACCAACAGGCCCACAGCCTGTGCTCCCAGACCCGAGCCACAAGCATTTAAAGAAAATGGGAGGAGCATGCCACACACACTTCTTCTTGCCTGGGCAACAGAAGGTGATGCCAGGAATGGGGCATCCCTAGACCCAGCAGAGAGCTGGGGTCGGCAACAGCTGAAGGGTGCTGAGGCAGAAGAGGCCTGTGGCTTCCTGTGAAGAAATGAGGAACCACTTCCTTTAAGCAGATGGCTAGGGGGAGGGGTGGAAGATTAGGGAGCATGAGGAGGTCTCATGAAAAGGCCCAGAGCATCCTTTTCTTTCCCTTCCCTCCAGGGTCTCCATGGAGCAGACAGCTGAGACAGGCAGGGTCACACATGTGAAGCCATGTGCTGTGCAGTCATTGAGAGGAAAGTCAGGTTAGGGAACAGGTTCATCTGTACAGGCCAATTAGAAAAAGGAGACTTGAACAACATGGGTGAACCTTGAGAGAATTCTATTAAGTGAAACAAGTCAGGCACAGAAAGAGAAATACCACATGTTCTCACTTATTGGTGGGAGCTAAAAATAAATAAATAAATTCACACACACACACACACACACACACACAAAATAATCCGGGGTGGGGGGAGAAATCACACACACACACACACACACACACACACACACACACACACACAAAATAATCCGGGGTGGGGGGAGAAAACTTAACTACAACTCCTTGAAGTTGATACGACAAGCAAACAGAAAGGACATTGTTGGGTGGGAG
>NW_007811449.1:0-969 GCF_000696425.1 Galeopterus variegatus | reverse complement strand
AGTTTAAAGAGGAAAATAAAAATCTCTCCTTTACTGTGCATCTCTTTTAAAACTTTATTTTATTGTTGCCTGCTGAGCTAGTTTTTTTTTAAAGGTCTCTCTTTGGGGAGTTAAAAGGTTGAAATAGACCCTGCAGGTCGAGCAAGAGCCCACCCTCCCCGCTCTGCCCACCCCGAATAAAAAATCATTCTTTAGCCTGAATAACGACGCTTTCCTTTTTTTCTGTTTAAATTGAGGATTTTTTTTTTTTTTGGCAGCTGGCTGGTACAGGGATCAAAGCCTGGACCTTGGGTTTGAGGATTTCTACCAGTTTCTCCCTCCCTCCAGGACAGCGTCAGTGCTTCGTTTGTCACCACAGGGTTAGGACCCAGAAGAGCGCTGTGCAGTCGGAGAGGCGCGGTGGTTCCTGCCGCAGCGCGCTGGACGGAGGCCACCACTCTGGACTCAGAGAACACCTGGGGAAGCATCTGCCATTCTTAAATTTTTTCTGTTAGTCTTGGTTGCTTATCTTTTCAACTGACTACTACTTATTAACTACTAGTTAGCTTTTCATTGCAGAGCGGCACAGGCCAGCAGCAGGTTGGTCAGGCGTGAGGGGAGGGTGGGCAGGGGAAGGCAGGACCCGCAGAGTTCCCTGTGTTTTCTGTCCAGAAATAGTCTGCGTGTGTGTGTGCGTGTGTGTGTGTGCGTGTGCGTGTGCATGCACGCATGTGTGTGTGCGTGTGCATGCACGCGTGTGTGTGTATTTTCTATATTTCTTAAAAGCATATGCACTTAAGAGGAGTCTTCGTTGAGAAGTAATTCGCATACACACGGCACACAGTCCGCCCATTTCCAGTGGTGATCAGTGCACCACTGTCCGACTGTTTTATTTTTCATTGAAACATAATTGATTAAACATTTGTGTGGCACAGAGTTGAGTGTCAGTACTTGGTGTGCAGTGTGTGACGATCAGGTCAGGGTAATTCG
>NW_007811448.1:0-969 GCF_000696425.1 Galeopterus variegatus | reverse complement strand
CTGCTCAGACCACGACTTCTTTTCATTAAAGCTCTTCTCCTGTTCTATAACACATGTAATCGTATCAGCTATTAACAACATACTATAGATTAATTTTGTGTGTTTTGTGATAGTGAACCGAATATTGCTTTTTACAAGGTGGTATATTATTTTCTATTGCAGCGTAACCAATGACCACAAAACTGAGTGGCTCGCAACCACACGAATTACCACCTCACAGCTTCCACAAGTCAGGAATCTGTTCAGGTCTCCCCAGGTTGAGATCAAGGTGTCCGCTGGACTGTGTTCCTTTCTGATACAAGCTCATGGTCCCATTCTAAGCTCATAAGGTTGCTGTTTGGGGTCTCTGTGCTGGCCATCTGCCAGGGCCACGTTCAGGTTCTTGGAGCCTCACAGGCAGTTCACAGAGGGACTGTGTGCTTCCTTCTTTGAGTAGGACAACATCTTCTGCTGCTCCTTGTTACCTTTATGGGTTCCACTGAGTAGATCAGTCCTGCACGGATGATATTCCTTTCCATTAACTCAGGATCAGCTGACTAGGGACCTAATCACTGGAGTGGCATCCCTCATATTTTCTGGCCCTGCCCCTACTCAAGGGGAGGGGATGATAGTGGTAATGAATGGGTCCCATGGGATTCATCTTCAGAGGGAATCCCTGACCCCTGTGGGTGCAAGTGCTCGCTGCTATAGGATTGCCGATGACGCTCGTCAGACAGAACTTAAAGGAAAGCCTTTTTATTTTGGAAGATGTCAATCAGGAGACAGAGGGTAAAGTCCCAACTGCCTCCCCATCGACTAATGGCTGAGGTGTACATAGGTAAATATGCTGGGTGAGACAGAATGCTGTGAGAGATGTAACAGGATGCATCGGGCAAGACAGGGTGCATTGAAGGGGCCGGCCCGGTGGTGCACTGCGATAGTGCGCCGCTTGGGAAGTGTGGCGGCGCTCCCGCCGAGGGTTCGGATCCC
>NW_007811447.1:0-969 GCF_000696425.1 Galeopterus variegatus | reverse complement strand
AATATGTATCTCAGTCTGGGTTTGTCTGATGTTTTCTCTCAAAGAGAGAATCCTGAAAACAGCAAGAGAAAAATGTCATCATCTATAAGGGAGTCCAATCAGACTAACAGCAGATTTCTCAGCAGAAACCCTACAGGCTTGGAGAGAATGGGACAATATATTCAAAGTACTAAAAGAAGAAGAAGAAGAAGAACAACAACAACAACAAAAAAACCCCCCAAAAACCTGCCAGCAAAGAATACCGTACCCACCAAGGCTATCCTTCAGATATGAAAGAGAAACAGTGTATTTCCCAGACAAGCAAAAACTATTGGAATTCAGTGCCACATGACCAGCTGTACATGAAACCCTCAAGGGAATCCTACATGTGGAATCCATAATAATAATAATAATAATAATAATAATAATAATAATAACAACAACAACAACAATAATAAATACACAAGAAAGAACAAATCCTACTGGTAGAGAACATAGGCAAATGAGAAAGAGAAAAAACCATACTGTACCTTCTCAAAAAATCAACAATCTCTGAATACAATCAACAGCAGGGAAAGAAAGGAACAAAAGATATTTAACCACATGAAAGCAATGAAATGACAGGAGGGAGACGATACCTTTCAGTAACAATACTAAATGTAAATGGATTGAACCCCCTACTGAAAAGATACAGAATTGCCAGTTGGACTAAAAAGTAGAACCAACTATACAGTGAGTACAAAAAACCCACATCATCTGTAAAGATTCACACAGACTAATAGAGAAAGGATGGAAAAGGATATACCACACAAACGGAAACCAAAAAAAATGAGGGAGAAGCTATTTTTATACCAGATAAAACAGATTTTAAGTAAAAAACTATAAAAAGAGACAAGGAAGGACGATATATAATGATAAAGTGATCTATCCAACAAGAAGATATAACAATCACAAATATATATGCTTCCTACATTGGTGCAACCAGATATA
>NW_007811446.1:0-969 GCF_000696425.1 Galeopterus variegatus | reverse complement strand
GGTAAGCCTCACTGTAGAAGTAACTTCTGAGGGAAGACTTTAAGAAGATGAGGAGAAAGGAAGTTCTACATAACAGGAGCAGCTGGAGGAAAGAGTGAGTGCCACTGTCTTTAAAGAACAGTAAGAAGGCCAGTGTGGATGAATCTATGTGAGCAACAGGGCAAGTAGCAGGAGATGAGTTGTGACGGGTAAGGGAAGGGGGTGGTGTAGATGACAGGTCCTAAGAGCCATTGAGAGGCATTTAGCTTTTACTCTCAATGAAATGGTAAGTCAATGGAGGATTTGGGTGAGACAAGTGATGTGATTTTACTTATTTTTATGTGGTCAGTCTGCATATTGTTACAGGAATATATTACAGGAGTGACAGGTGGAAATAAGGATACCATTTATGACAGTACTGTGAGTTCCCTACGGTGGTTAGTGGAAGCTTGGACCAAATGCTAGCAGTGAAGGTTGTGGGAACTGGATAAAGTCTGAAGCGATTTTGGTGGTTGAGCTAATAGTAGTTGCTTACAGTTCAGAGGACTTGAACTGCTAGCAGACCAGGCTTGGGAGGATAGTCATGTAATGTGTGAGCTATTTATTGCACATGTGACTGGAAATGCTGAGAAGGCAGCTGGAATTCAGAAGAGAGTTCTGCCTTTGAGACACAAAAATAGCTGGTATTTAAAATGATGAGACTGGCAACGATATCAAGGGAGTGACTGATAGAAAAGAAGAGCAGAGGTGGAGTCCTGGGTTCTGTACCAGATTTTTAGGGCTGCAGTAACAAAGTACCACAAACTGGAGGGTTACAACAATAGAAATGTATCATCTCACAGTTAAGAAGCCTGAAGGTCTGAAACCAGGGAGTTGGCAAGACCTTGCTCTCTATGATTCTCCCCCCTTGTGCCTCTTTCTGCATCTCCTCTCTTATCAGGACACCAGTCATATTGGATTAAGGGGCCTCTCTAACACAGTACATTTTAT
>NW_007811445.1:0-969 GCF_000696425.1 Galeopterus variegatus | reverse complement strand
AGTAAATTTGAGGAAAATATTAAGCAAATCACCAAGTGTAGGGTGAGGTGGTTGGCACTGGGAAGGTGGTGGTGGAAACTTAGACAAATAGGTCGGATAGACACAGTGGTTGGTCGGATATGTGTGGTGAGCAGAAGAAAAAGTAAGTGTACGACAGGTGACGTCAATGCTCCTGCTTGACGAAATATATGAAAGATGGTGTCATGTTTGGAGACAGGGAACACCAAAGGAAGGTAAAAGAAAATGTCACTTATTCAAGTACTAGCCACTTTGTGACTAAGCCAGCATTAGGTTTTAACCTCCATCCCCCACCAAAAAACAAACAAACAAACAAACAAAAAAGATTGTTATCTCATGACTTATTTATATTTCCTGATTGTCCCTGTACTCCATATATTGCTGTTTAAAAATAATGCTAGCAAATAGATATTAATCGAATACGTGATATTGAAGGACACACTGTTGGCACTGTAGATTCTGACACTATTTCTTAATTTAATGGCTTTTATTTTGAGAAATATACTATCTATATAAGATTTCCACTTCAGATTTGTCCTGGCCAGATTTCCTGCTGTCATAAGCATTTGACTTTCTAGAGATTTCACTTTCCACCTGATTATTCTACTTAATGACATTTAAGGAAGTTAATAATTATATCATGTTAGGACAGGAGGGAATTGAAAGATTGTCAAGTTATCTCATCCGCCCTTAGCACTTTGAAGTAAGCAGCTGTGACCTTGAGGTTAAGAGTTGGACTCTACGCTAGACTGGCTAGGTTCATCCTTCTCTAGATGTTGTGTGACTTTGGAAGTTATTTAACTCTCTCTGTAGCAGGTTTTTTAAACCGAATTGATAATGTTATTACTACCTCACATAGTTGTTATTGCAATTAAATGTGTTTATGCATGTGAGAGTCTGAAATATGTCTGGCACATAGTAAGTGGTTAATAATACTGGCTGTTTTGTTAT
>NW_007811444.1:0-969 GCF_000696425.1 Galeopterus variegatus | reverse complement strand
TGTGTTTGGTGCTTTAGATGCCTTATCACATTAAAATTTCACAATATTACACCAATTCCAGGAGGCAGGTATCGTCTCAATTTTATTGGTAAGAAATCTGAGTCTGTGAGAGGTGAAGTAACTTATCCAGGAGTATGGAGCCAGAGTGTAAGCACCATGCCCCAAGCCCTTCCTCAAGGGAAGACTTTATCTGGTGGCCAGCAGCAAGGGGCCCTGCCAGTTGGTGGTGTGAGAGGGAGAACAGGAAATAGTCCTTATCCTTAGATATCTCTATTCTGCATTTTGACTTACCAACTCTCTCTATATTATTGTCTCTGAATCTTATTGCTCAGTCATTGTGGACCCCACGCCTTGAAGCGTCCCCAGCCTTCATGATTCCTGGCTCACACCCTGTCTCTGAGATGGTGTCCACTCCTGGGGCTTCCATTGTCCTCCTGCGTCAAACACTTGTTATGCTGTGCTTCAAGCCCCAACCCATCTCCCCAGCTTTAGTCACTCATCAATAATTGCCCACTGTGCCTGCCCCAACAGTACACAAACTCAGTGTTCAAAACATGGGACTCATCTCTCTCCCTGTTTCCCTCACTTCTGAAAGTCCCTTTTTCTTCCTGATATTCTTAATATTTATTTATTAATATATTTATCTCTTCAATATCCTATACCTACCTTCAATATTCTTCCAAAGTCAACTCAAGTCCTACCTCTTACATGAAGTCTTCCCCGATCTCATTCACTTATTAAGTAAGCATTTAATGAGCACCTACTGTATGATAGAGAACAAGACAAACACAGTCTGATCCCTCCTGGAACTTACAGTCTACTGGGAGCTATGAATATGTACCTGAGCACTTGTAATGACTGCTCTGAAGGGAAAGCAATGGACAGGGACAGCTTCATATACTTTTAAGTCTTCCACATGGTCTTCCACCCAGGAAGTTTAATAACTTCAAGTTGGACTTTTTTTTTTTT
>NW_007811443.1:0-969 GCF_000696425.1 Galeopterus variegatus | reverse complement strand
TCAATGAGTTTTGGGAGGACATAATTCAATCTACTACACACCTTTATAATTCTTAAGAGTTCTAATCAACCAACTTTAAAAAATAATTTTTTGTATCTTATCCCCAACTAAAATGTAAACCACATGGAGGAAGGACTGTGCCTGTCCCATTCAGCACTATAGCCTGGTGCCTTTCATGGTATCTGGCATACAGTAGAATCTCAATAAATATTTGTAGAATCAGTAATTCAATAGGTAGATGAAGGAGAGAATGCATAAATGAATAAAAGGGGAATCGGTGTAAGGTGGTGGTGATGATTCTCCTCTAGTATCCAATGGGCTAGCACATAAGAAGGCAAGATATTGTACCTGTGTTGTTCTGGAGATTTTAGTGTTGGTGAGCAGCATGGCTGGGATTTGGGCTTAGTGTAAGAAAGAACTTTCTATGAAACTGCCCTCAGCTGAACAGTGAACTCTCTTAAGGTATTCAAGCCAAGACTGGAGAATTTCTTGCTCAAGGATATCATAAAGAAAATTTATGCATCACATGCAGATTGAATAAAAGACTATGGGAGAGTCACCTTAATGCACAGTCCATGATTTTATGTAGGCACCCTTGCAGTAGAACAGACAGGCTTTGGAATGATGAAGATGTGGGTTCAAATCCCAGTGATGCCTCCTACTAGTGGGGTGACCCTAGGCTAGTGATTTCATCTCTGAGAACCTCAAGGTCTTCACCTGTAGAATTGAGATAATGATGCTTATCTCATGGGGTTGGTGTGAGGAATAATGATATCATGAGGACTGACAAGAGCCAACCACCTGCTTGGAAATCATTCATGCTCTTAGACACATGTCACCCTGATGAGCTTCAGTTGAGAAGGATAATCATACTACCTACCACCACCGACAATAATGATAATAAAATTAATAGTACAGACCTAAGAATATTTACTGAGTACCAACTCTGCATCAAGTATTGTGCTAAGT
>NW_007811442.1:0-969 GCF_000696425.1 Galeopterus variegatus | reverse complement strand
GAAGACAAATGAGATAATATCTGAAAACCCTTTGGAAGAAATGTGATGTATAAATCTAGAGTGACATTATATATGAGACACTGCCTTCATCATTCTTCCACCTGCTCCAAGAGGAGCTGTCTTTGTGCTGTTCTAGTGTAAGAGCAGGATCGCTGGGCTCAGTGAGTTTTGAAATCTTAGTTCCACCTGACTGTGGCTGTAACTGACTCTGTTTCTTTAGGCAAATGACATCATCTCTTTACATTTACGTCCATGTCTAAAAAATGTGCAACAAAATAATATTCCACAGAGTCATGGTGAGGGTCAAATAACACAAGGGGCAGGAGATGTCTGTGAGATGTGTCACATGTTTTGAAATATATCTGAGCGTACATATGTATGAATATGTATGCACATAAAATAATATATCTCTATATAATTATATAGAATATATCCTTACAACTTTCTATATGCACCATATATAGGTACACATATACCTCTGTCATTATGTTAATTGCGTGGCACAATTTGGGGAGCAGCTCTTGAAATTTCTTCAATTGATATATTCAAATGAAATAGGCAATTCATTGCAACTCATTTCTTATAGTACTTTGAAAGTCTGTCATGCACACGTGTATGTCTGTCATGCACACATGTATGTGTGTGTGGGGGGGATATTATCAGACTTTCACAAATACCTAAATCTTGATTCTCAGCTCCATGTCTTTCTGTACCTTCCCTCTGGTGATGGTGCTTAGGCCACAATGGAGCCAAAAGGCATTTAGAGAATAAAGGAACTGCAGAGGGACCACAGACTATATTCAGAGTAAGTTATTTTTACCCCTCACTTATTCTGTAATCAATACTTTCCTCATTTCTCTTTTGTATTACCTTTCTGTTAAACAGCTAAGGGTGTTCTTACCCTTATAACTGATTTCTTTCCTTTCTAGCTTTATTGATTCCAAGTTTGGACATATATAATTTTCAGAA
>NW_007811441.1:0-969 GCF_000696425.1 Galeopterus variegatus | reverse complement strand
ATATATATATATATATATTTCTTCTTTTTAAAAAAGGAAAATATAAAATCAAACATGCTGAGTTAGGAATTATATTAAACCCTATTCCTTCCCTTTGCCATCTGATGCTAAATACTTATGTAATGAAACAAAAAAATGACTATCGAGACTCTGGATATTTCCATTCTAAAGATTTTTTATATGATGAAAATATTTTAAATCCATTTTCTTATCTTGAGCTGAAAATTGTGCATCTTAAATTTATTGGCCCTAAATGTACTTTCTAGGAGAATGAGAAGCATGGTTGCTGTTGGTGTTTGTAGTGGATGCTAAAGTGAGCTTCCAGATCTGCACCCCAGAACCAAAATATTCATTTCCCTGCTGCTGAGTCATTCTTACTGAGATATCAATTTAGTCTTTCCCAAAATTTACAACCTTTCTGGCGCAGCCTTTGCCCAATGACTGGTTGTGCAGGTACATAAAGTCCTCGCCCCTAGCCTTTCACAGAGTCAGCAGAGGCCCTAATGGTGAATGAGTTGTGGATCCACACCTCCCTCTGCCCGGTCATACTTCCTTCACTCCCCACAGGTGTTGACCTCAATAACTCTCCAAATAAACTTTGATCTGTGTCTCAGAGTCTGCTTCCTAGGGAACCAGACCTGCTCTATTGGGTCCACCATTTTAAGCTTGAATTGTACTGCTTCCAAGACATATGCTACTCGTTTGTTTTTTCTCACTCATCTGTTCATTCACTTAGTCATTCATTCACTCATGTCTTCATTCAACAAAAAACTTTTGAGTAAGTTTAACATATAGTAAAGGTAACATGCTGAGTTCCACAGGGGCAGGGAATGTACACAATCAGTCCTTTCCCAACCCTCATCTTAACATAGTTTACTATCTAGAAGGTAAGACTGGACAAGTACCCCAGCACACCAACAATAATACTAGGGAGATGATAGTGTGGGGGGGGGGGGGAGAGGGAGAGAG
>NW_007811440.1:0-969 GCF_000696425.1 Galeopterus variegatus | reverse complement strand
TAACTGGCCCCAAGCTTCAGAGTCTTGTATAATGAAAGGACTAGCCCTCTTAATCAGAACTGGCTCATTTTGTGCTTGACTAATTGGAATATGCTACAGCAGACAGGATGACAACTCCAAAGATAAAGTCCATCATCTCACAGCTAATCATAAAACACACATAAACCAGAGTCTAAGAACAAAACCAAAAAGACATGTCAGACTGTGAACTCGAATGTGCGCTGTCCTTTCAGGCTGGTCTTGAGGGGGTCACAAATCACCCAGAAATGCTGACATTACCTCTCTTGTTTTTGGAACCACCTTGCCTTTGGGCAAGTCTTTATAGCCAGGTAATAAGTAATCTTCTTTACCTTAAAGTCACAGTTTTAAAATTGTAAGTGATATCTACCAGGAGACAAGGTCTTTGGATCCAAACAGGTCAGGTTAAAGCATGATCTTTGTTTTCGTTACATCTGAGCTTCAGTTCCCTCACCTGAAATATGGGGATGCTAAAACCAAACAGAATGTTGTAAGAATTAGTGTTATATGTGAAAGACCTTGCACAGAGTAAGCACTTCATACTTAACATTTTTTAGGAAAGGAAAAAGGTCGGGAATGCTCATGAGATCTCAGACTACCAGAGCTGAAAGGTTCTTAGGAAGTTGAAGAGCCCTTTGGAGGCCTTGGGGCAAACTGCCCCCCCCCCAAAAAAAAACAAGAAAAAAACCTCGTACTATATTTTTTACATGGTTTTATGTGCCTACAGGACAAGAATTGATCTTATTATTTATTGTATCCCCAGGGTCCAGCACAAAGCCAGGTGTGTAGTAGGTGCTCAATAAACATTTGTTGAACAAGTGAAGCAATAACTGGTATATCGATCCCTCTGATCCCACCTAAGTCAGGACAGGGAAGGGAAGGAAACTAACACACATTGAACACTTGTTATGTGCACTGCCCTGTACATTGTATCATTTCACTCTCACAACT
>NW_007811439.1:0-969 GCF_000696425.1 Galeopterus variegatus | reverse complement strand
ATGGGCCATAATAATCATATACAGTGTATATTGACAAAATAAAAAAAAATAAAAAAAAAAGAGAAGACAGAACGACATAACATACAGAGAGAGAGAGAGAGAGAGAGAGATTAACGAACGAGGGGGAAGAGGGGAAGGGGGAGGAGATTAAAAAAAATGCGCAAAATGTGAGAAGTCAGTTCACTGAAGGGGAAACATAAACAGTTAACAAGCACATGAAGATGATTAAATTTGCCAGTAATCAAAGAAATCCAAGGAGGATGACAGTGATGCAGCACAGTACATCCTTCAGCTTGGCAAAAATTATAAAGAGGAATAATGTTAGCAAGGATGTAGGCAAGAACACTCAAGAGTTGGTAGGAGTAAAACTGGTCAGTTTGTTCTGGAGAGAAATTTGGTGACGCTTAGTGAAAATAAGTGTGTGTCTAGACTATGACTTAACAATTCTTTTTCTGGATACCTATTCCTAATAAACTCTTTCTCAAATCCATGCAGGGACATGTATGAGGTTGTTCAATGAAACATTTTTTGGTCTAGAGGGGAGTTGGAGGCAACCTCAGTATTCATCATTAAGAGAATGTATGAGTATAACAGGGGATATGCCTGCAATGGTATATTATGCAGCAATTAGAAGCTATAAGCTAAATATATATATGATAAAACAGCTAGGTCTTTAAAAACATATGGTTGAGTGAAAAAAGAAGCAGAATGATATCTACAGCAAAATATTTTGAAAATTTAAAATATACAAAGCAATACTGTGAATCTTTCAAGGACACTTTATATGTGCAATGACATTTATTTAATATATTAGACAAAAACCGGAGTATATACTTGTGAAAAAATACACACATTCACTCACACAATTTATTCATTCAACCAATACTTATTGAGCATCTGCTGGAGTGAAAAAATCACAGCACCCAAATCCCACCATGCAGAAATAACCACTTTCGAAGTTTTGTACAC
>NW_007811438.1:0-969 GCF_000696425.1 Galeopterus variegatus | reverse complement strand
TGCTTAAATCTTCACCTCCAAGAGAACATGGGTCCCATGTTACATATGTGATGCTGCACCATACACGTGTGCTCATGTATGGATATAACCTAACCTTTGTTGAATATGTATGAATTACCAAAGCTAGGTCCTTAAAAGATTGTAACTCTTAGCTGCTTGGGGAGCTTAGCACAGGTCGTGATTTAGACTTGCTCTTGTCTTGTACAACCCAAATAAAACTTCCTTCTCCGTGCTCAGATTGCTCTGTTGTTGTGATTCTCTCAACATTCTAGACAAGGACCTTCTGGTTATTTACCTGTGACATCATGACCTTGGAACCAAATTACTTAAGCTTTCTGAAACAAAGGAGAAAATGGACGTGAATATGTATTACTTGCTTAATACATAGGACTATAAAAACTTTAGTTAATTTGACCTAATGACTTAACATCAGCTAAAATAGAGCTGGAGAGAGTAAAAATGAAACAACAATTAATTACAGTTTAATTTATAGCTGTGTTAAGAATGTACAAATGCTGTTCGTTAATTTAAATAATTTTTTTCCTTAATGACATAAATCACTGGAAGAAAATAATAAATAATTGTCTGCCTATTATCTTTACAGTCAAGAAAACTGAAATAAGAGAATAACCTGTATCAAGTTAAGCATATTCCATTTGCTCATTAATGCTTTTAAAGGATTAAAAATATATTGGAATAGAAAATAAAATAAATAATAGAAATGTAAATGTAAACAGTTAATTTATGACTTTTCTTTTTTAAACTTTATTTTAACTTCTCAATATACATTGGAGTTGATTTTCCTGTCCCTTTACCTGTTCCTCTTCCCCCGCTCCCTCTCTCCCCTCCACCCCCACATTGTATCTGTTCACTTGTCTTAACAAGTTTAAGGGATTGTTGTGATTGTTGTGTCTTCTTCCACCCACCACCCTTTATTTGTTCGTATATTCTATGTGAAATTTTTATCCT
>NW_007811437.1:0-969 GCF_000696425.1 Galeopterus variegatus | reverse complement strand
TGTCATCCCCAAATACTCACTCACAGGTGCAGTTTTATCTTCACTTTAGACAGTACCTGGACTTCCAGTCTCAGGTTTGATATCCCAGAAAATGATAGACGCAGAGCAAGTACTGTCAGCAGATGAAAAATTCAAGAAAACTCTGGCTGATCTGATTAAATTAATCTCCAACCTCCATTCCTGCCTTCCTCCCCCTTGCTGGGCCCCAGGACTGAGACTCTCAGAGCTGCAACTCTGGCTCTGGCCACTACATGGCATCCATCTCCATTTTGCTTTTACTTTTTAATGAAAAGGAGTATATTTCGCAGAGTAACAATTGTCTTGGAACAGTTTGTTTACCTTGACACCAATTCTGTTTGGAAAATTCACATGTATAGTAAAGCAGTTGCACTTGCTGTTGACCCCAAATCTACATTGCATTCATTGATTTATCTTTTCCCCCACTAGTGTAGGTTGCAGTGTCCTCACTGTAGAGGGGTCCCTCCCAGAGAACATTCACCCTCTACTACCACATCCCTGTACAGGCTTCCCACACATCCTCCCACCCCCTGTCAGTCATCCCTTTTTTCAGTATACTCAACTGCCCTCTCCAGTGCCCCCATCCTCTCTCAGTCACCCTCTGCCTGCCCAGCATTGATCTACGCCTGCCCTCTGGCAACTGCCAAGGAGTGCTAGAGCTACCTGGTATTTCATTGTATGAATGCCCCAGAGTATATGTTTTCACAGCTTTATTTTACACCTATCAGGGGTTTTTTTCTGACAGAATTAGAATCGTTCTGTAAATAGGTTCATAAGCTGGATTTTTAGAGAGATATATTGTTTTTGTTCATTCTAGTCACTTCTTTGTAGAGAAGTTTGATAATGGAGGTACATTTGCTAATGTAGGTGCCACTTTGTGACAGAAGCCTGAACTGCAGCATGAACATCATTGAGTAGGAAGGTTGGAAGGAGGGGCTGTGGCTCAAATCC
>NW_007811436.1:0-969 GCF_000696425.1 Galeopterus variegatus | reverse complement strand
GAAGAAGGTCACTGAAGAAGCAGGATAGGGCAGGGAATCAAGCTAAACAAGGAGGTCATCTCAGCAGGAGTCTAGCCTGAGCCTAATCCCATGGGGAGCTCTGGAGTGTGCACCATGGAGTTGATCCATCTTGAGGCAAGGCTTTTGTACAACTCTCTGTGACAGTCATTGGCTGCTGGCTGTCCCTTGAGGTGCTTGCAAAACCTGACAGCAAAATGGAGGGTGCACTAGTCAAGGGGACCTGGGCAGAGCACCAGGAGCATCTGCTGCATTGCTTAAACCTTTCTCTGGAGTACACTTACCCTCTGCCTCAAAGGCTGCTGCAGAGAATGTGAACGTTACTTCCTCTTCACCTTGAAGTGTTCAAAATGATAACAATGATTTCCCTTAAGCCACATTACATCATCACTTGATGAAATGGGAGCGAGCAATTTCCTCATGTTTTTGTTTTAAGTTTTTATTCTTAATTTAATTTAATTTAATTTTATATTTAATTTTTTAATTAAAAATTTAATTTTATTTAAATCTTAATTCTTAACATACTCATATTTATGGGTTACAATGTTATGTTTTGATATATGTATACACTGGATTGATTCTAAGGAACATATCCATTACTTCACATACTTATGTTTTTTTGCAGTGAGAACATTTAAAATCTATTTTTGAAGCAATTTTGAAATATACGATACGTTACTGTCATCACCTTGCTGTGCAACAGATCTCGAAAACTTCTTCCTCTTGTCTAATGGGAACTTTTTACCCTTTAGCCTGCATGATTCTTAATTCTTTATCGTCTCAAGGATTCTCCTGGCAGCTGGCTCGGCAGTCAGGCTGAATTCATGTAAGTGTTGGTGTAGATGCCCACAGAGGATGCTTGTTGGTGCCTTACCCAGATGCCATGCCCTGTTATTCCCTAGAACTATTTCTATGAAAATGTATTTTTTAAACAAATAAAGGAAATAAAAT
>NW_007811435.1:0-969 GCF_000696425.1 Galeopterus variegatus | reverse complement strand
ATTTGTTTGTTCATTCAGCCTAGTGATTGATATAAAGTGTTTGTTTCCTTCTGGGGGAATATTATTGTTCTTTAACAGGAAAATATAGATGAAGGAAGAAATAAAATGGAAGCACAGTTTGTGCTAGTTTAATTCTATATTGCTGTTGACATTTTGCCCACCCTGGGTGTTATTATACCAAAAAGGAGGTTATTGCAGGATGGCTTTTATGTGCAATTTTGACTGTTTCATTAAATGTTACCCTAGTGGCTGAAAGACTTGTATGGACTCTGCTGCTTGTCCATACACTTTGGCTAGAATTACTATAATTGGCATAATTTGTTAAATATTGAAGTACTTTATTGACATAATGATTTTATATTCCTTTGAGGAAGGCTAGAAGGTAAACCAGAGTTATTTTTCATCATTTTGCAAACGCAAATCTACTTCTATTAATAAACTCTCAAAATAGAGTCTAGTATTTGTTAAAGGTAATGCAAATCATAATGAAATGCCATAGAACTGGGAGTCAGAAAATGTTTTTTTGGAGTCTAAACTCTGCTATTAGCTGCCTGTATGACCTTGAGACTTAACCTTTCTGAGCTTCAATTTCCTCCTTTGCAAAATGAGGGAATTGGATTAGAAACCTCAGCTATCCCATCCAGGCATAGCATCTGATGATTCTTATGCAAGGGATAGCCGTTTGTTTAATTTTGTTCAACCAACACGAGCATTTGCTGAATGCCAGGCACCAACATTTTATACCTTGAGAGGAGAGCCAAGGCTGCAGAAGTAGCAGGTGCTACCAGACTTCTGAGTCAGGAAATGGCTAAGAACTCTAGCCCTCTGTTTGCACCATTTTTTTGGCAACCTTCCGCTGTAATTTAAAAAGTGCTAATTCTTACAAGTGAATCTTTAATGGCTCTATAAAAAAGATTTTGAAAACTTTGCAGAAGCCTGGGGAATTAATTGAAAACACTGAGATGTCTG
>NW_007811434.1:0-969 GCF_000696425.1 Galeopterus variegatus | reverse complement strand
AAAGAGGACTTCACTGAGACACATTAAATCAAATTGTCAAAAATTAAAGACAAAAAAAAATTTCAAAATAGTGAAAAAGAGACTCATCAAACACGAAGGAACCTCCATTAGACTATCAGTGGATTTCCCAACAGCATCCTTGGAGGCCAGGACAGAGTAGAATCATATATTCAATGAACTGAAAGAAAAAATCCTGCTAACAAAGAATATTTTGCCTGGCAAAGCTGTCCTTTAGAAATAAGTAAGAGATAAAGACTGCCTCACAGGAATTACTACAGAGAGTTCTTCAATCTGAAATGGAAGGATACTAATTAATAACATGAAAACATATGAATATGTAAAACTCACTGGTAAAGGTAAATATATAGTCAAATTCAGAACACCTAATATTGTAATGGTGGTATTTAAATCACTTTTAAATCTAGTATAAGGTAAACTTGTTATAAAAACTAAAACTACAGATTTTTTTAATGAACATACAATAAAAAAATAAATTGTGACAGCAGAAACTTTAAATGGGAGAGCAATAAAAGTGTGGAATTTTTATATGCCATCAAAGTCATTAGCTTAAAATAGACTATTTAGACTATTACAATTATAAGATGTTTTGTGTAAGCCTATGGTAAGAACGAAAAAAAAAAAGCCTATACTAGATACACAAAAGATAAAATGTAAAATTTCAAAGCATATACAATAGGAAATCATAAAATCACAAGAAAGACAGCAAAAGAGAAAGAAATAAAAAGCAAAAGAACTACAAAAGATCAGAAAACAAATGGCAATATTAAGTGCTTACTTATCAATAATTACTTCAAATGTAAATGAACTACATTCTCCAATCAAAAGACATAGAATGGCTGAATAAATAAAGAAAAAACAAATTAGCAATGTGTTGTCTACAAGAGACCAAGTGACTGACTTTAGGTTTAAGAACACAAATAGAGAGATATAAAGGGATGTAAAAAAAAA
>NW_007811433.1:0-969 GCF_000696425.1 Galeopterus variegatus | reverse complement strand
AGATATCCTAAGGAAAGAGACTAGGGTTAAAAGCTTAAGTGTGTGGAAAGAAATAAAGGTGTCACTCTCGGGTGTAAAGATGGTTGTGCCACAGCCGGTACTCAGGGAAACTTCCTCTCAAATGTTTCCCTGGAATCCCTGTAGCCAAGAACTGTCATATTCACCACTGTCAGAATTACAGACTCGGCCGGCTTGATTACCTTTATGTCAGCAGCTCTTGCCTCTTAATGTCTGACTCATGCAGGAAGAGCAGGCAAACAGGCCCAGTCTGCAGGGTAATCGGAGTCTTTAACCTCACCATGAACCTGCTGTGGAAGAAAGAGTCGACACTGAACAGCAGCCTGAAACAGCAGCTGGGGTGGAGCAGTCCTGTTCTCCTAAAAGGCCAAAGCCAGGCACCGAAGAGACCGGCCTCTACTGCCCTCTGCAGCAGGAAGAGGACACTGCAAGGATGTGCTGACCCGGGCAGTGAGGAAAAGAATCTACCAAAGCCAAAGGGCTTCTGTGGCTTTCAACCTTTCATATGCAGATGTTTCAGATGAATTATTTTTTATTTTTAGTTGACAAATAAAATTTGTCAGTTGTCAAATAATAAAGGTACAGCATGATGCCTTGATATATGTAAACATTGTGGAATGGCTAAACCACACTATGTAACACATGAGTTACCTCACATACATTTTGTGGTGAGAGCCCTTAAAATCTACTCTTTTAGCAATTTTCAAGTACACCATATGTTGTTATTGACTCTAGTCCCCATGATGTACAATAGATCTGCTGAACATATTCCTCCTATGTACCGGTAATTTTGTATTTTTTAACCAACCTTCCCCCCTCCCACCAGCCCCTGGTAACCACTATTCTACGTACTGTTTCTATAAATTTGTCTTTTTTACATTCCACGTGTATGTGAGATCATGCGGTATTTGTCTTCCTGCTCCTGGCTTATTTCACTCAACATGATGTCTT
>NW_007811432.1:0-969 GCF_000696425.1 Galeopterus variegatus | reverse complement strand
CAACTGTACATGGCAACCCTGTCTTTGAGTTTCCCAACAGATTCTGATTCAGAGGGTCTGGATGAAATTTGGGATGGATAATTTTAACAAGTTCCCCAGGTGAGTCTGAGGCACAAGCATATCTGAGAACCACTGCTTTATTATGTATTTCCTCAGGAATTATGTTTACAATGTATTTCCGTTCTTACTCTCTCATGTGTAAGTTAGTTCTCATGACTGACAGCTCGCTAGTTAGGAGTTCCTACATGTGGAAGAAGACAAGTGTAACTTTTGGTTGAAGGTATTATTTCAATATTTTATATTATTTCACTTCTGTGTTGTATTAAGTACCTCTAGAGTCATTGTTGTGACAGAGAAGCAGTGATGTGGGTGTCATTGGAACCAGACTCTAATGTGAACTAACCAGGCTCAATAGTGGAGCTGACACCAGTGCACCTTCCAAGCCAGGCACATGACCCCCTATGCAAGAAGCTGTCTTAGTCCCTTTCAGCACAATTCCTGCAATGCACTGCTTTGCACCTGTTTCTCTGCACCAGCAGTCACCTGGCGATAGGTAAAATGCAGTCTCACCAGCCTGCCAGGTGAGTAGAAACCCTCCCTACACACGAGAACACATTATGCACTTCTCTGCTTCTCTGCCTTTGCCAATGTTGTCCTTAAAAGAAAATTCTAGGAAAAATCGTGGCCTGCGCTGGTAGCGGGAATGCCAGCGGCCGAGTCCTGGCCCCTCATCTCCCAGCTGCTGAGAACAGCAACATCCGCTGCGTGGACCATGAGCCTGGCAGAGCTCGGTGGCCGTCAGTAGGGGCATGGACACAGGGGACCATGTCAGCCGCCGGCAAGGGCGTCAGTGAAAGCGTGGAGTGGGGCCTGAGTGGGTTTTGCTGCTCATATGTCACCAGAAGCACTGCTCGTCTGAAGGGACGGTGGCTGCTCTGTGCCCTGCTGTGCCAAGGAACGCGGGTGGCT
>NW_007811431.1:0-969 GCF_000696425.1 Galeopterus variegatus | reverse complement strand
TTTGATTGCTATAGCTTTGTACTAAGTTTTGAAATCAGGAAGTGTGAGTCTCCCAACTTTGTTCTTCTTTTCAAGATTGTTTTAGCTATTTCAGGTCCCTTGAGATTCCATGTGAATTTTAGGATGGGGCTTTATTATATTTTAGAAAAAAAAAAAGTCGTTAGAATTTTTATGTCCTTGGTTAAATTAATTCCTAAGTATTTTATTCTCTTTGATGCTATTGTGAGATTGTTTTCTTAATTTTCTTTTCAGTTTATTCATTATTAGTGCATAGAAATTTAACTGATCTTTGAGTGTTGATTTTGTATACTGCTACTCTGCTGAATTTGTTTATTAGTTCTAACAGGTTTTTTGTGAAATCTTTAGAGTTTCTATATGTAAGATCATATTATCTGCAAACAAAATTAATCTTACTTATTTCCTTCCAAATTTGTATGCTGTTTATTTCTTCCTTCTGTCTAATTGCTATAGCTGAAACTTCCCAGCCATGTTGAATAGAAGTGATAAAAGCAGGCATCTTTGATCTGTCTTTAATCTCTGAAACATTTTCAGTCTTTCACCATTGCTTATGATGTTAGCTGTGGGTTTTTCATATGTGGGCTTTATTATCTTGAGGTAGTTTTTAACTCTTATTAGTTTGTTGATTGTTTCTTATTTTTTTTTTTTTTGTCAAATGCTTTTTCTACATCAGTTAATATAATTGTGTGCTTTTCCCCCTTCATTCTGTTAATGTGGTGTATTACATGGAATGATTTTTAAATGTTGAATCACTCGTGCATTCCAGGTATAGATTCCATTTTCTCATAGTTTTTAAAAAATCCCATTTTTTCTTTTGATATGCTGCTGAATTCAGTTTGTTAGTATTTTGTCAAGGAGTTTTGCCCTGATATTCATCAGGGATATGGATGTGTAGTTTTCTTATCATCTAGTGTCTTTGTCTGGCTTTGATATAAGAATAATGCTGACCTC
>NW_007811430.1:0-969 GCF_000696425.1 Galeopterus variegatus | reverse complement strand
GGGAGTATGGCTGGAGTTGCACTAAATCAATAGACTTTTTATTTTTATGGAAGAGCAGGTACTGAGTAAAGATACTGACTTTTACCACATACGGGCAGGCTATGTCTTTCCATATCTGTATAAAAATCTCATGTCCTCCAGTAAAATCCTGCATGATTCCTAAATTATATGAAGTTTTGTCTTGTATATAAAAGCTTTAATCCATTTACATTTGTTATTCTGGACTGGGCACAAGGACTGTAATTGAAATAACATGACAGTATTAGCCAAGGCCACAGCGGTGGTTTGGAGGATGATTTTCAAGGAGACTTTTTTGTGGTAAAGTTGAATGCTGGTGAAACAGATCCGTGATGAAGTGAGACTCTTCCTGAACCAAGACACAGTCATTTTAGGTCTGGCACAAAACACATTCCAATGGAAGGGGAAACTGCCCAAGGGAGGAAGGGCTACTGCTGGGACTGCCCAAGGCCTCAGATCCGTCTCCTCTCCCAGGTTAGTCAGTGGCACAGGGCCTGGAGATCTAAAGAGAGATCGCTGACTTTTTAGTCAGTCACATAAACACGCACGTGGCATGCACATGTCAGAAAAGGAACATACTTTGGGAAAGGTTGTTTTGTTTTGTTGTTGTTTTATCAGGAAGAAAAGTAAAATCAAGACATCGTATTTAGCTGTGAATTTTTAATAGAATTCTAAATATTTTGCTTTATTCATTTTGAGGGTATGTCATTCATTACTTAGAGGTTTATGACAACCATTCGTCATTTGAACTGTTCCCTTTTTCAATATGTGACCTTCATTTTATATTATTTAATGTTTTTCACATTTATTCTAAATATACATTTGCCTAACCTAAATTTATTTTTATTGAGTTTTAAATATTCTTTTAAAAATAGCATATAACTAGGTCTTCAGTCTATAAGGTTTGTCTCATATAAAAGCTTTAATCCATTTACGTTTATCATTCTGATA
>NW_007811429.1:0-969 GCF_000696425.1 Galeopterus variegatus | reverse complement strand
GATGTGTTTACTTTGATCGATGAGCTCGGTCTGATGAGTTTACTTAGATCGATGTGCTTGGTCTGATGAGTTTACTTAGATCGATGTCATTGCTCTGTTGAGATTACATAGATCGATGAGCTCGGTCTGATGAGGTTAAGTAGATTGATGAGCTTGCTCTGTTCAGTTTAGTTACATCGATGACCTTGGTCTGATGAGTTTTCCTAGATCGATTAGCTTGGTATGCTTAGGTTTCCTAGATTGATTACATTGGTCTGATTAATTTTCCTACATCGATTATCTTGGTCTGATTATTTTTCCTAGATCGATTGGATTGGTCTGATTTGTTTTCCTAGATCTACTACCTGTGTTGGATTAGTTTTCCTTGATCAATTTGTTGGGTCTGAAGAGTTTTCCTAGATCGATTATTTTGGTCTGATTTTTTTTCCGCGATCGATTTGCTTGGTCAGATTAGTTTTTATTTGATTGATTAGTCAGGTCTGATTTTTTTAACTAGACTGATTAGCTTGGTCTGATTATTTTTCCTAGATTTATTGGTTTGGTCTGATTAGTTTTCCTAGATCATTTAGATTATTCTGATTATATACCCTAGATCAATTAGCTACGACTAACGAGTTTAATTAGATCGATTAGCTTGGGCCAATGAGTTTACTTAGATCGATGAGCTTCGTGTGATAAGTTTAGTTAGATCGAAGGGTTTTGTCTGCTGAGTTTTCTTAGATCGATTAGTTTTCTCTGATGAGTTTACTTAGATCGAAGAGCTTGGTCTGATGAGTTTACTTAGATCGATGAGCTTGGTGTGATAAGTTTAGTTAGATCGAAGGGTTTTGTCTGCTGAGTTTTCTTAGATCGATTAGCATTCTCTGATGAGTTTACTTAGATCGAAGAGCTTGGTCTGATGAGTTTACTTAGATCGATGAGCTTGGTCTGAAGAGTTTACTTAGATCGAAGAGCTTGGTCTGATGAGTT
>NW_007811428.1:0-969 GCF_000696425.1 Galeopterus variegatus | reverse complement strand
GGCTCTTATGTGTATATGACTGCTTCACTAGTCAACTACTAGGACCATACAATTTCTAAACAGAATTGTAAAACATTGTACTCTGGACTAAGGGAAATATCAATCCTGAGAAAAGGGAAGGGCTGATATTCCACATTTGATCAGTAGCAATTTAAACTCTGCTAAAATAATTAGACGACAATAAACATCATGCTCAATCTCAAAAACATTTGGATGAATTATTAATAAGAACTAATTAGAGTATTATTGCTGATAAAAATGCATGATGACTTTGGTAAGAATCACTTAGCTACTTAGCAACAAGATTACCAACCTTTGTAACATTTTAGCAATGCATACAAGACCATAGTAGTTTAAAAGTCAGGAAATACATCAAAGCAAAATCAGAGAATCTGAAAGTACTGTACTCTAAATGATGACACCTAAGCTTAACTTGTCACCCAGACCCCAGAATATATATCAATATTATGATGAGGGTAGGAAAACTCCAAGTTTACCTACTTTCTTCCAGTGACATAATAGCAACGTGATGCAAAGGCAAATCTCTACTTCTGTCTCCAGCTTCTCACTGACCATATTTTGATGGTCTATAGATGAGCTTCACTTAGTTTACCTTAACATACATGTATAACATTTCAAAAGATGAGCTTGTCATTTTCCCATAATAAAATGGGAACTCCTACATTATTTTCAATGGCATCACCCAACTTCTGAGTACCTGGGCTCACAGCCTTGTTATTTTGCACTTCATGCTCTACACTTCAGCCTCAGTATCCGATAACTACCCTATGGATTTGTATCACACAATGTCATTTGGATTTGATCCTTTGCCCCATTTATTCCCTTTTATCCCTGCTTTTATTTATTTTATTTTATTTATTTATTATTTTAATTTATCAATATACAATGTAGTTGATTTTCGCATCCCTTTACTGATTCCTCTTTTCCCCCTCCCTCTCCCCTCTCCCA
>NW_007811427.1:0-969 GCF_000696425.1 Galeopterus variegatus | reverse complement strand
AAAAGGGAAAGGAAAGAGGTTAAGGCAGAGAAAGAAGGAAAAAGGGAGGGAGGGGAAAAGAGAAGGGCAAGAGGAAACTAGGGCTTATTCATGTACACTAATTTGTT
Organism: Galeopterus variegatus; assembly: GCF_000696425.1. Classification (NCBI taxonomy): domain Eukaryota; kingdom Metazoa; phylum Chordata; class Mammalia; order Dermoptera; family Cynocephalidae; genus Galeopterus; species Galeopterus variegatus. Next base: position 862 of record NW_007811427.1, on the reverse strand, counting down.
TGCCCTCGTGTTTCTATAGTAAATGTAAGCTAGGAACCAAACCAAAGCGAGCCTTTCGTGCTTGGCTTCCAGAAGGAAATCAGAAGGCTCCCGTGGGACTGAGTTGCATGAGATTGGATTGGCATCTTTTCTGGAGTAAGAATCCAAATTGCAAAAAGGGAATTTTAAACTGGCTTGAGAAAAATAAATGAGCATATTAGTAAGACTGGATACTTTTAGCAAGTAGAAATAACAACTAGGGATGTACTTATTTCAAAAAAATTTTTCTTTATGATATTGAGCTTCTGTCAGTCAGGTCACAGCCTCTCTCTCTGTGTCTCCCCCCACCACCCCCCACACACACTACCCCCCTTCTCTTTCAGAAACATCTAAAGTCAGGGTTGGCCCTAGGCCCAAGGTGAGACAGGAAATGTCTGCTCTGACCTGTTCTGTCTGCCTGATTGGTCACACATCTCAGAGCTGTTTGGCTGCCCCTGGCAGGGTCCAGTCATATCTGAGGCCACTGGGGCTAACTTGGGTTCCAATACGATCCCTTCCCTGCATCACCCGAGGGAACATTTCTTTAATAGCCTAATACTACTCACCAAGAGAGAAACACTGAGAATATACTTCCTACGAAAGTATGAGTAACTATACAGTGTATTACCCTACCCCATCCAGTGTTTATCAGAAGGGTTTACATTTTTTAAAAAGCTGAGGGGAAAAGTAGAGGAGTAAATCTCAAATTTCAAATGTGGAATATCATCAGACACTATGGAATTGAGTGGAAAATCATACATACACATGTATATTTATACACACATAATATATAATGAATAGGGAGAGAGAGGACAGATGCCATCAGCTAATGCAATATAAAAAT
>NW_007811426.1:0-969 GCF_000696425.1 Galeopterus variegatus | reverse complement strand
TATTTTTATATGCCAATCATGAAATATATGAAGAAATCAAGATAGTTATCCCGTTCACAATAACTACCAAAAAATGAAATACCTAGAAGTAAATTTAGCCAAAGAGGTGAAAGAATGTAATCTCTACAACACTGAAAAGTATAAAAAATTGGTTGGAAGAATTTATATCATCAAGATGTCCAAATTGCCCAAAGCAATCAACACATTCAATGCAATACCCATCAAAATGCCAATGATATTCTACACAGAAATAAAAATAAAACAATCTTAAAATTTGTATGAAATGACAAAAGACCCGCATAGACAAACAATTCTAAAACAAAACAAAACAACAACAGCAAAAAATACAAAGTTGGAGGGCAAACATGAGAGGGTAGGGTAGAGTGGCCAGACTCTGAGATTTCAGTTCTCTCTATCCTTCATTTCTTCTGCCCGCAATTGCCTAGGTGATTAGAACCTAGAGAAGAAACCCTTGGGTGTGAGCAGTGCCCAGAGAAGTACAGGAGGTCTGGTATGGATTGAGTTGCTGAGCTCAGATTGTAACAAAAATCCCTCCATATTGAGGCACACCTCCCCCCAGAACTACTTCCTAAATTCACCTTGGAATATATAATTCTAAATCTAGATGATATCATTTTGCTGGGCTACACATTCCCAGACAGTGGAGCTGTTATTCCCAAGAGACTTAAATTCTCAGGATAAAATTAAATATTTGCAGAATATAAAGTGTAAAAAATAAGAAGAAAGAAAGAAAAATAAAAGAATAGGATTAAAAGCAAAATTAGTTGAACAAACTTTCCCTGCCAAACCAAAATCAAGCATTATGAATAACCTTAATACATAAATAAGATGATGGAACTATAAAGCAGAAGTAAGCAGTCATAAGGAGTAACCAAAAGAAGATATCAATTATATGAAAATTTAAATAGACTTGTAGCCAAAAGATAAAATAAACAATAATAAGATACT
>NW_007811425.1:0-969 GCF_000696425.1 Galeopterus variegatus | reverse complement strand
GTAATTAAAACATGCTTGCAAAACACTATTGTGGCCTGGACCTGAATGGTATCCATGGAGATGGCAAGATGAATAGATTCTGAGTATGGTTTGATGATATATGTGTCAAGATTTGCTGACCGATTATACTTGGTGTATGAAAAAAAGAATGAGTAAAAAACAACTTCAAGAATTTTGGGGTCAGAGCTACTAGAAGGATGAGTTGCCAGTTCTGAAACGAGACATAAGGATAAAGAAGCAAATTTGGGGTAGGAAGATCAAAAACAATTTGTGATGCTAAAATTGAATATCTATTAGTCCCATCCAAATAGAGACATCCAGAAGCAGATTGGATCTATCAGTTTGGAGTTCAGGAGAGAAATTTGCACTGGAGACATAAATTTGGGGATCAGTGAAATGACAGGAAAACCAGGAGAAGGTGGTACGCTGGAAGTGAAGAGTGAGTGAATGACCCATTTCCAAATGCTGAGTCAGGTCAAGTATATGGAATAAGACTTGATGTCAGTAGTTATGGTAAACTCATATACACAGAATGATTTCAGATGTTCCCATATAATTGTGAGTCTTTCCACTGTCATTTTTCATGTATATTTGAGGCTATATTTTTAGCAATGCAAAGGTTTAGAATGCTACACTTTCCTACTAAATTCTTCCTTTCGTCATTTTGTTGTGACTGTCTCTAAAATGTTTTCCTTCTTCAAGTTCTATAGGCCTAATATTGATATGGCTATACCATATTTTTTTAAATTAGTAATCCACCACTGTCTCCTTTTGACATCATTTTACTTTGAACCACTCTATGTCTTTTGAACTTACCTCTTGTAAAAAAAAAAATTGTCTGAATTTTGAAATCCAATCTGAGAATCACTGTCATTTAACCTTTGATTTTAGTCTATTTATGCTTATATTAATTACAGACATATTTGGTTTTATTTCAACTATCTAATGTCCCCTATATTTATTATGTTT
>NW_007811424.1:0-969 GCF_000696425.1 Galeopterus variegatus | reverse complement strand
TTGTCAGCACCACACTCAACCAGTGAGCAAACCAGCCATCCCTATATAGGATCTGAACCTGGGGCCTTGGTGTTCTTAGCACCGCACTCTCCCAAGTGAGCCACGGGCTGGCCCCCTTGTTAGTTTCTTAAACTCTGACTACACTTCTGTAAATTGTCCCTTCATTGAATTCTCTTTGGGTAAACCCCTTTGAGTATGCTTTCTGATTCCTGCTGGGACCTTGACTGATATATGTTCCTGCTGAGTCCCTTCTCAGTTGATGTTGTTCTGCAATGACCTCTAGATAGATACTCCCAGGCTTCAAGTTTTAAAATAGTAGTGAGAGGTTTATCTAACACGTCTAAGCAGCCTCAAGAAATATGGGAAGACTCGGAAATGACCCGTGTGGAATTCTTTGATATCCTCCTCATTACCTTTCTTCCATCCACAATTATTCTAGAATGAGATTTCTATTTGCTGCATGTTTGAAATCCATGCTAGTTCAGGAAGAACAGGTTGACTTTGGCTTGAGTCAAGTGCAGAAAACACCATAAGGTCTCCCATCCCCATCATATGCCCCCAGTTAACGACATACTCACTTGCCATTGTTAAATATGACTGTGCAGTTGGGCCAACAGTCATGGTTCACCAGGCCTAGGTTGGGGAAGATGCCCACGCCCACTGCCTGCAGGCCTCTCTGATCACTGAGAGTGAAACCGTTGCAGTTAATCTACCCAGAGAAAAAGACAAAATAGTCAGTCAACAGACATGGACTAAGGACAGAGTATCACCCTAGCTGCTGAGAGAAGTTTAAAAAAATGGAAGACCCAGTCTCACCCTGGAGATCCTCAGAGAGTCTAGAAACAAGAGTCTCCTGTTCTCTATGTGACTCCAAGTGGCCCACAAGATTAACAGCATGGAGAGTACTGTTTGAAAAGTGCATCACTACCTTGAAAGTCTTGGGTGCCTATATTCTAAAAAGGCCAAAGA
>NW_007811423.1:0-969 GCF_000696425.1 Galeopterus variegatus | reverse complement strand
ACTCTTCATGGAAATCATTGTCCCTGGCAGCACATTTTACTGTGTGGATATGCTGTGACTCCACACATTTTCTTTTCTTTATTTTTTAAAGAATCTTTTTAAAAAACTTTAAAATTTATTGAAACATATTTGATCATACATATGTGTGGGGTACAGCGCTGAATATCAATACCTGTGTGTAATATGAAATGTTCACATCAGGATAATTAGTATATTTGTAAGAAAGTAATCTAAGTGATTCATTTTCAGAAATAACTTATCTGAGAGTGCTTTCACCGATTCAGTCCCAGCCCAAAAGTTGCCTGACTGGTCCAGCCCATTCTGGAGGGTCTCTGAACAGATACAGCTCTCCTTGAGATGGTAATGAGTTACTAGCTCCCACTGTTTTCTTCATTCCCTGGTGTTTCTCCCTTCACAGGGCTTAAGTGGGCATTTTTCATGAGCTCATCCTGAGCCCCCAGACAAGAGAATTCCTTGCAAGGGGGTAATAAATGTTAGCTGTTGGGAAGATTGTGCACCCCATAGTACTCAGCCAATGAGGAAGTGGGGAGAGGGACTTGCGTACTAGGGAAGAAATTGCTTGCTACAGCCTTTTTCCATGTGCCTGTCCCATTCACAGATACCCAGACTTGCAAGGCCATTATTAAAGTCTTGCTCCACTGTACCTTGTGTCTCCATGTCCATCTTTTGGCATTGGATGGGTGAGGGCATTTCTCGCAATATTCAACTTACACAATGTAACCACTTTTTGTGGCCCTTTACCAAGTTCTCAATAACCTCCCTCCCCCTCCCCCTTTCTCTATTGTTAGGCATTTTGTTATTTTTTTATAAATAATGATACCAAGGCTATGTTCATAAACAATGCATTTTTCATCGAAGAGGAATTACAATGCCAAAGGATACTGAAATCTTTAGCCACATACTTTAAAAATACTTACCTTGATTTTCCATAAAATTTCTAAGGTTCAA
>NW_007811422.1:0-969 GCF_000696425.1 Galeopterus variegatus | reverse complement strand
GTACACTTAGGTTGGTTCTATATCTTGGCTATTGTAAATAGAGCTGCAATGAACATGGGAGCGCAGGTATCCCTTCGACATGATGATTTCCATTCCTTTGGATATATACCCAGTAGTGAGATAGCTGGATCATATGGTAGTGCTATCTGTAGATGTTTGAGAAAACTCCATACTGTTTTCCATGATGGCTGTGCTAATTTAGAGTCCAACCAACAGTGTAGAAGAGTCCCTGTTCCCCTACATCCTTGTCAGCACTTGTTATTCTCACCTTTTTAAATAATGGTCTGTCTAACTGGGGTGAGATGATATCTCAATGTGATTTTGATTTGCATTTCTCTGCTGATTAGTGATGTTGAGCATTTTTTTATGTACCTGTTATCCATTTGTACATCTTCCTTTAAAAATTGTCTATTCATCTCCTTTTCCCTTTTTAAAATTAGATTATTTGTTTATTTACTGTATAGTTGTTTAAGTTCTTTATATATTCTGGGTATTAATCCCTCGTTGGATATATAGTTTGCAATTATTTTCTGCCATTCCATAGGTTGTCTTTCTGCTCTCTTGTTTGTTTCCTTTCCTGTACAGAATGTTTTTAATTTGATATAGCCCTATTTCTTTATTTTTGTTGTTTTTGCTTGTGCTTTTGGGGTCTTATTCATAAAATCTTTAACCAGTCCTATTTCCTGGAGTGTTTCCCCTATGTTTTCATTTAGTAATTTTATGGTTACAGGTCTAATATTACAGTCTTTAATCCATTTTGAGTTGATTTTGGTATATGGTGAGAGGTATAGGTCCAGTTTTATTCCTCTGCATAAGGATATTCAATTTTCTCAGCACCATTTATTGAAGGGGCAGTCTTTTCCCCAATATATGATCTTGTTGCCTTTGTCAGACATCAGTTGGACCTAAATATGTGGGTTGATTCCTGGGTTTTCTATTCTGTTCCATTGATCTGAGTATCTATTTTTA
>NW_007811421.1:0-970 GCF_000696425.1 Galeopterus variegatus | reverse complement strand
TGAATTAATTGATATTTTATAAATAACTTAAAATTTAGAGATGCATTTAAAAAAGTAATATTACCAACTCCTACTAAGTATCACTGTGCTTCAAAAGTAAAACATTAATGGTACATTTGAAGACCTCTGGATGCCTCTCCCTCATCCTACTCTCCTTTCTGCCTAATGAGATAACTAGTCTGTACTACTTTAAATTTCTATTTGTGCTTAGATCACACTATAGTAAAAACTTGTACCACAGGCCTTCTTGGAGACAGACTTGTGATTACAAATTATCAGAGCCTTTATTTCATCCCTGTTACCCAGGCCAAGATAGATTCCTAGTTGTCTTCCTCTCCAGGTGGGCAGACGTTTTACTAGCACACAGTTTAATTGCAAGTGTAACCCTTCATGGATTCTGGCTTTATAATGTGTTATCAATTTCAACCCCCCACCACGTATGGGCCAAAAGCCTGCCTTGTCTTCTGAAATAGATGGGGCCATTAAAACATAAGCTCCATAGCTGCTCGACCTGTTCAATCTCAGCTCCCTTTCTCTACCTACGGAAAGGCAGAAGCTTCATCTTTAGTTTACGTTTCTGATTTCCAACTCCCTATTCATTCTAGCCTCTGGGACTTTTCTTTCTTTTCTTGTGAGTTTAGCTTTGAATTCAAAAGTATGTATGCTATTTTTTTCAGGGTTTTTAGTCTTTCATATTGTCAGAAACACAAGTATCCCTGTAGATTTTTTTTCCATTCAGTGAAATTGAACTCGACTTTACAACTCCCTAGAGGAACAAGTTAGTTTGCCACTGTACCCTACCATTCACCCCAGTCACTGGCCTTCTGTACATTTCTCAGCCACACCAAGCAATTCCCCCCTTTGCTGTTCTCTCTACCTGGAGAACTATTTCCCAAATACTTTCTTCTTATCATAGTTTAGGTCTCAGTTCAAATGTTTTCTCAACAAGGAGACCCTTGCTGACCACTCT
>NW_007811420.1:0-970 GCF_000696425.1 Galeopterus variegatus | reverse complement strand
CCATAGAGGGAAAACATGATAACATTTTATGGGGTCATCAATTTCTCTCTTGTCTCTAGAATACAACCAAGATAAAGGAGAGGATGTCTAAATGGCAGGTTAAGTCTGGGTGACAACATAGCATACCAAATGCAAGCAAAGGGAGAAGAAAGTCTAATTTAACAGTGCAGGTGGCATCTATAAACCTAAGAGATTTTTTTGTAATTTCAAAAGACTTGACATTTCTATAATCAAGACTAAATAAACACAAAACAAAACAAACAAAAACCTCAAACGTTTGGCAAGTAATAAAGAACACCACTCCTTTCCTAGAAGAATAAAGGGGAGGTGCAGGTTAAAAAGGAGAGAATAAATTCTGGTTATGACTAATAAGCAGAAGAATGGAGAGTGTATAAAAAAGTGAATTCCAAGATAACATATACATTTTTTTCCTACTCTGAAAGAGGGGTTGCTTTAACTTGAGGGTGAGGAAAATTCCTTGTATCTTCTGTGCACATGATAAATTTGGTTGAAGACAAAAAGCCATGCGGCTGCCTCATCCTGCTTGGTCCCTTTCAAAGAGATAGAGCATTGCTTTATGCCATGCTTGCTGCTTAGGTTCAGCTGGTGGAGGTCCTGTTTGAATGGCAACAGAGGGAATATGAGCTTGAACTACTACTCAAGGAAGGATAGCTCCTCTTCTTCCAGCTCATCTTACTTTGCTATATCTCTGCTTCCAATTTACTGGCTGCTAAAAATGCTTGTATCTGGTCTTTAAAAATGTTCTTCACTGTCCTAGGCATCTTTAAGAGTGAGATTAGTCCAGTTTTGCAAGACACAAACTCACTTCTTCACATTCTCCAGCTTCAGAAAATCCATAAGAACTCAATGAGGCCAAGCCTATCAGAGTCATCATCCACCTGCTATATGATATTGTTAGGGCTCTGATGTGTCTGGGCCTTCCAGTCTCTTTTCCTTTGGTTTTCATCAT
>NW_007811419.1:0-970 GCF_000696425.1 Galeopterus variegatus | reverse complement strand
GGTCCCAGTCCAGTACAGGCGCGACACTGAGGGTTGCGATCCGTTGCCGGTCACGAAAAAAGACAAAAAAAGGGAAAAAAAAGAAAAAATGAATGAACACGAAAGTAATAGTGAGAAACTATGCAAGCTGGAGGAATCAGAACAGATGTGAGTCCCTCGGTGCTATTCAGCAATTATTTTCAGCATTTCTCAGCCCCAGTTCACATTACAGTCACCTGAAGAACTTTTTTAAAACACCAGTGGCTGAACTCCATCCCAGATGAATTAAATCAGAAGCTCTGGGAAGCAAGCATTACCATTTTTTGTGTGTGAAATACACAAAAGGTGACTGTATAGTGCTTTACTTCATTATGATTTGATTCCTTTCTTGTCCCACACAGTAACTGTTCCAAAACTTGCTTCTTTCTTCCAGCCCCCAACTCCACTACGGAGTTCTCACGTTCTCATCTGATGGTTATTCTCCATCTTCTCTCCCCTACCTCACGTTTCACTGTCCTCTCCTCTGCTTTCTATTTCAGGAGAACATGGGTATCCACAGATTCATTCACCAGCTCCATTCTCATCTACAACCAGTTTTGCCATCATTGTATTGTCACTATCTAGTTGATGATGGGACTGTCTGCTCTCCAGCTAGACAGTGATGTCCCCAGGGGCAGGGTCCATCCATCTTTTCACTCTAACTGTGCAGAAGGGTGGTGATATACTCTCTCAGGGGTCAGGGAGAAAAAGCCAATGACTAGCACAGGGTAGGCACTTTGTCACTGAATGGGTAGGTAGGAACTTTACCTGGACCTTCAAGGACCAGTTAGAATCAAAAAAGGAAGAGGGGGCACTTTATAAGAGGCTTAGAAATTAAAAACTAAGGGCCGGCCCGGTGGCGCACTGGAGAGTGCGCCGCTTCGGAGCACGGCGGCGCTCCCGCCAAGGGTTTGGATCCCATGTGGAGACCGGTTCCCGCTCACTGGCTGAG
>NW_007811418.1:0-970 GCF_000696425.1 Galeopterus variegatus | reverse complement strand
GCGGAACCGGTCTCCACATGCCCCCACATGGGATTCGAACCCTCGGCAGCAGCGCCGCCGCGCTCCCAAGTGGCGCACTCTCCAGTGTGCCACCGGGCCGGCCCCTAGATTTTAAACGTTTTTGAAGAATTCGTAGCAGAGGAAAGAAGTACAGGGGAACGGCGCTGGCGGTCGCCGAGGGGCTGGTTTCGGTGCTTATTTGCTGTTTGCAGTCTGAGTGGTTTTCTTTTTTCAAAGCCGGTGCATGAAAGAGCTGTGAACTTCGCCATCAGCAGGCTCGTTCTCCTGCCACCAACTAGAGACGGCGTGGGGGGACACAAGCATGTGCCCTCAGCCCGGCACTCACACGTGGAGCTGCAGGGATGGCAGGTGCCAGCGCCCACCTGTCCAGGTTCAGTTCAGTGGGTGGGGTGGGGGCCGGGGTGTCTTAACCGCAAAATTTGAAAACCACCATCAGGTTATGCATGTCACAGCCAGGGCCGGAGGCGTCGAGCCCACAGGCCCACCCGGTCCCTGTCTTTGTCACCCCGGCTTTCCTTTGGGGAATGGCGGTGGACAGTGTGCAGAGAAGGTCTCTGCTGAGCTTTGCCTGAGGAGCTGAGAAGGACACTTGGCAAAGGGCCAAGGCACTGGGGTTTGAGGCCAGCACAGCCTCTGCGGTCGGATGTCACCACGAGTCTGTTTCTGCTTCCGTGCCAGGCGCATCTGCCATGGGAGCCACGGCCCGCCGCACAGGAGCAGGGCACCCATGCCACTTAATGCCTTGTTGAGCCAAGTCTTTATGCCTTCTCAGGCCCCGGGGAAAGGGGCCACAGAGGGAAGGGCAGCCGAGGAAATGGGACGTGTCTGTGTGATGTGCGTTCCCAGAATATGTGAGAAGCATTTGGGTGCCGCGTTTCTCCCCCCTGTGAAAACGGAGCGCTGCAGGCTGCAGCCCAGGCCCTGGAAACCTCCTGTTGTGCTTTTGCAC
>NW_007811417.1:0-970 GCF_000696425.1 Galeopterus variegatus | reverse complement strand
GCCCCCACTCACACTTGGAGGGGCTGTTTCTGCCAGATTTATTTGCCTTATAAATATTCCCTGTGTTTATTTTAACTCGCCTTTAAAATGGAACTGAAATTTGGGGCCGGCCCGGTGGTGCACTGCTACAGTGCGCCGGTTGGGAGCGTGGCGGCACTCCCGCCGAGGGTTCGGATCCCACATACAGACCGGTTCCCGCTCACTGGCTGAGTGAGGGGCGGGCGCAGCACCGAGGGTTGCGATCCCGTTGCCGGTCCCCGGTCCGGTACGGGCGCGCACTGAGGGTTGCGGTCCGTTGCCGGACACGAAAAAAGACAAAAAGGAAAAAAAAAAAAATGGAACTGAAATTAATATGGACCCCAGGGCTGCCCCCTGGCCTCAGAGTGCCTCCTGTAGCTGGTGGGGACATTTCTCCTTGTCCCGTCCAGGAGGCCGGGTGGGCAGCCAAGAGTGCCCAGCGTTCCTGTGCCCCCGCCAAGGATAAGCCACGTCTGCCCAGCCCCAGGTCCCTAGTGGGTCCTGCCGTGTGCACAGGACCTCCCTGCCTCCCTTGCCATGAGCAGGCACAGGTGGCAGGTGGGACTTCTTTCGGGGTGCATCTGCATGGGGCACAGTGACCAGTAGCTTCAGGTCTGGTGAATTGAGCCGACGGTGGGGCTTGCGGCCCTTCAGCCTCCCGAGGCCGCTGCATGCCACCTTGGCCCCGAGAGGCTACCTGGGCATCACGGTGCTCTTGGGCCCCATGTGAGGAGCTCCCTTGCTCCTTTGCTGGCATCAGGATCTTGGGGAGCCCAGAGCTGGACAGATGGCAGAGATGGGGTGGTCATGCCTGAGCCCAGTGGATGGGAGACAGAATTAATTAAATAGTGCCATTCACCAGACAGCTGGGTGCCAGCTATTGGCTGGAGCGTGCTGAGCACCTGGGTCAGAACCCACGACGGTGATGACCGCATGTAGAAAACTCCTGGCA
>NW_007811416.1:0-970 GCF_000696425.1 Galeopterus variegatus | reverse complement strand
ATGCAAATACCACATTATCTTGAATACAATAGGTTTGTACTAATACTTGAAATTAGATAATGTAAGTCTTTTTGCTTTGTTTTACTTTTTCAAAATTGTTTTGTCTATTCAAGGTCTTTTACATTTCCACATAAATTTTTAAATGAGCATGTCAATTTATACAGAAGAGCCTCTAGAATTATAATTGGGGTTGCCTTGAGTCGGTAGATGAACTTGGGAGAGAATTGACATACAATATTGAGTCATTTGATCCTCAAGCATGATAAACCTCTCCATTTATTTGTATTCTTTAATTTCTCTTATCAATGTTTTGTAGTTTTCATTGCACAAGTATTGAAAATATTTTGCTAAATTATCCCTAAGTATTTCTGATTTCATGGTTTCTTATTGCTATGTTAATAGTATTGCATTTTTACTTCATTTTTCCAATTGTTTGTTGCTAATATGTAGAAACAGAATTGATTTTTGTATATTGATCTTGTATCCTGTGGTCTTGCTAAATTTATTTATTAGTTTTAATATCTTTCTTTTTAAAGGTTATTTAGCGTTTTTCATTACACTATCATATTAGTTTGCCATGGCTGCCATGACAAAATACTAGACTGGAAGCTTAAACAACAAAAGCTTATTTTCTCGCAGTTCTGCAGGCTAGAAGTCCAAGATCAGGGTGTCAGCAGGCTTGGTTTCTCCTGAGACCTCTCTCCTTGGCTTGAAGATAGCCACCTTCTTTCTGTGTCTTCATATGGTCTTTCCTCTGTACATGTGTGACCTTGGTGTCTCTCTGTGTGTCAAAGTTTTCTCTTCTTAAAAGGACACCAGTCAGATTGATTAGGGCATACCCTAGCAGCCTCATTTTAAAATATTGCCTCTTTAAATGTACTATCTCCAAATATAGTTACACTCTGGGATGCCAGGAGTTAGGGCTTCAACATTTGAATTTGGGGGGAACACAAGTCAGCCCATAACAACC
>NW_007811415.1:0-970 GCF_000696425.1 Galeopterus variegatus | reverse complement strand
TGGAGAGTGGAGAGCAGGTGCCTGGCACCTGGGGTGGGAGCTCTCAGTCCCACTCCAGTGTTTCCTGGCACGTGGCGCATCAACAATTGGAAAAGGACGGACATCCCCTGTACCACCGCGTGCATCTTTCCCGTGATCACCCAGCCAGTGAGGCCAGCCACAGACATTCCCTGAGGCCACAAAGCACGGAAGGAGCCTGTGACTTCTATTTCTCCCATTTTAGCAGCCGGGTGTCCCCAAGACTGTGGGCTCAGCACCAGCTTTCCTCACTGATTCGGCTCCAGCCCGGTCTACACTCCCCTCTAGGGGCCCTTCTCGGTATTACAGCCTCCGTAGGGCCGGGCTCTGGGGTCTATACACAGGAAAAGAAACCAAAAATCCTTCTCTTCTCAAGGTTGTGACTACCAGGACACCTCAACATTTGTAGAAGCACCATCGTTTCCTTCTAAATAGCTGTGCCTATTTCCTTCTAATAGCTGTTGCTGTGAGAACCAAGTATTAGCCCCCTGCGCACCAATGAGGATCATTACCCAGAGGGATGCTTGGGCAGGTGAGGCCTGGATTTACCAGGCATCATTCAGACAGTGGTACAGTGTAGGACTCTGAGGGCTATTTCTTCTATTTGCTGAATAAGCACAAAACAAATACAACCAGCTGGCTCCTGTACAGCACTCCAGGCCACATGCAGTGACAAAAGACTTTGCAAAAGCTTCTACATGTGGTCATGGTCACTGGCATGCGGAGTGCATCTGCCACGGGCTCAATTCCATTGTCAGAGACCTGGAGGAGTGGTCACAGACACCCAAGAGGGTCAGAAGCTGCAGCCACATCATTATAGGGCTCAGACTTACGCTCTTGGGATCTCAAGGCTGGGCTCCTGTGTCCTCCTCCCCACCCAGACTCAGGCAACTGCAGACGATCCTCTGGGGAATGGGGTGGACAGGGGATGGAATGGGGTTCTACCCCTCCC
>NW_007811414.1:0-970 GCF_000696425.1 Galeopterus variegatus | reverse complement strand
TAAAATCAATTTGCCAGTCTTGGCCAGGAGTACAGCCTCTAGCCTGATGGGTGGGAAAGGAGTGGATCTGGAGGCCACCCTGACTGGAGCAACAGGAACAAATGGGGCAGCTTTTGGTGATTTGTTTAAGTAATTTGATCATGTGGAGATAATAGTATAAAGGCTGGAGGAGGTATGACAGGGGTTCGTGACCTACGTGGATTGTATTGCAGAAATCTAAGAGGATTTGTCTCACTTGTGTCTCAGGGAGAACATAACGACCAGAAATAACATACCAGCCATCTTTCTTTTGTGCCTCCAGTTCTAGGAGATGGTGTACCTCTTGAGAGGTGTACTGGGGTGAAGGCGTAGGGGTCATAGAAGAACCTGGGTGAGGGAAGTGTGGGGATCTGATGACTGAGTGGCCTGTTTTGCGATAAGTTCTGCTCGTTTGTTACCCTGAGCTATGGGGCTATTGGAGGCCTGGTGTCCCCTGCAGTGTATAATTCTGACCTCCTTTGGAAGCTGGGTAGCCTTGAGAAGCGTCCTGATGCGGTGGACCCTCCTTGGGTGGTCATGAATCCTCTCTCCTTCAATATAGCTGCGCAAGAATGTAAGATGTGGTAGGCATATTTAGAATCCATGTATATATTGACTTGTTTATCATTGGCCAGGGTGAGAACACAGGTGAGGGCAGCAAGTTCTGCCTGTTGGGAGGTGGTGTTAGGAGGAAGGGGAGCAGCCTCAATGGTTTGTGTTAAGGTTACTATGGAATATCCCACTTGGGGGACTGGTGCAGAGGTGGCACTCTCATCTACGAACCATGTGTATTGGGGCTCTGTAATGGGGTGTAGTGAGATGTGTGGAAAGGGATCAAGGAAAAAATCTAGGGCCTCCATACAGTTGTGTTCTATAGGTTGAGAGTGCCTCGGGATGAGAGTGGCTGGGTTCAAGGGAGGGCAAGGTTTAAAGGAAAACTGAGAATTTTCAA
>NW_007811413.1:0-970 GCF_000696425.1 Galeopterus variegatus | reverse complement strand
TTCTCCTCCTACCCTGCTTTGTTTTCTTCCACATGTTTTATAAACCTCTGACATTGTGTAAGTTTTACTTTTGTTCTTGTTCGTGATTTTTTTTTTTTTTTAATTGTCTTTCTTCTCCTTTAGAATGTAAACCACTTGAAGGCAGGGACTTTAATCTGTTTTGCCATTTCTGTTATTCTAAAATTTATAGCAGTGTCTGGTACATAGTAGGTACTCAGATATATATTTGAATAAATGAAGAATTCATTTTAATAAATTAAAGGGCAAGAAGAAAACTGAATAGTGTAGACATTTCACATTTTATAAAATTAACTTATAAATGTAGAAAAATATGTATCACTTCGCCACAGGGAGTTTTATTGGAGCTTGGCAAAATAATTCTCAACTTCAGAGTAATCGAAAAGCATTGTAGTAGAGGCATAGGGTGAGGTCGGTAGTGGCTATTATCATTAAATCAGTGAAGATACAGATACTTTAAAAATTAATGAAATAAAATTTCCCTACAAGATTTTAAAATATAAATTAGAATTATGTAAGAAGTTACTTTGCATAAAAATCAAGAGATAGGCAAATAGTACAAAATATTCAGCCCTGAGACAGACTTCGATATATGCTATACTAAAGGGTGAGTCATAAAATGTTGTAGGAAATATTTGGAAAAATTTTGTTAGATTTTTTGCTTAGAACATATACTGAAATAAGTTTCAGAGGTTTAAAAAAGTTAAATAATAACTTTCATATAAAACAAAATAATAAAAAATACTGTAAACACATAAGTGAATATCCCAAACATACAGAAATAATTCACATAATATATAACCTGCTATCTTAAAGTTGATAGATCAAAAGTAATGACAAATGAAACCAATAGATAAATGATTAATGAACATATTTTTGAACCTCTATTTTACTCAAATGTGTGAAGAAATATTCCAAATATAATGACACTCAAATATTAAAAAGAGAGCAA
>NW_007811412.1:0-970 GCF_000696425.1 Galeopterus variegatus | reverse complement strand
CCGTGCTTCCCAAGCAGCGCACTATCCAGTGCGCCACCGGGCCGGCCCTCTTTGTACCTTTTTGATTCTTTCCTCCTGCTCCAATCTCTAATCTGCTTTCTTTCATTATAAATTAATTTACTTTTTCTAGAGTTTTATATGAATGGAATCATACAGTATGTACTCATTTCTATCTGGCTTCTCTAAGTGAAGATAGTTCTTGTGAAAGTCATCAAGGTTGTCACATTTATCAATAGTACACTCCTTTTTAATGCTGAGTAGTTTTCCATTGTATGGATATACCACAATGTGTTTATCCAATCTCTTGTTGATGTATATGTGACTTGCTTCCAGTTTGTGGTAGGTACAAATAATGCTGCTATGAACATTTGTTTACAAGTATTTGTGTGGACATGCTTTCATTTCTCTTGGGTAAATGCCTAGGAGTGGAGACACTGGATTACATGATAGGTGTATGTTTAACTTTTTAAGAAGCTGCTGAGCTGTTTTCCAGAATGATTGTACTGTTTTACATCAGGGACCATCAGAGATGTATAATATTTGTAAGTTCGTTACATCAATGCCAACATTGGTATGGTCAGTCTTTCTAATTTTAGCCATTCTGATAGGTATGAAGCAGGACATTATGGTGGTTTTAATTTACATTTCTGTAATGACTAATGATGTTGAACATCTTTTAATATGCTTATTTACTATCCCTGTATCTTCCTTGGTGAAGTATCTGTTCAAATCTTTTGCTCAGTTCTCTACTGGGTGGTTTATTTTCTTATTATCGAGTTTTGAGAGTTCTTTATATATTTGGATATAATTCTTTTATTAGTGATATGCTTTGCAAATATTTCTTCTGGCCTATTCTTTTTGTTTTTATTTTCTTTATTTATTAGTCCATTTGCTTATAACAGAATACTTGAAACTGGGTAATTTATAAAGAAACCAAAATTTATTTCTTACAGTTTTGGAGGCTGAGAAG
>NW_007811411.1:0-970 GCF_000696425.1 Galeopterus variegatus | reverse complement strand
GAAAGATGCTCCAGGCTGGTCTTGTGCTTTCCCTGCACTAGTCTTACATCAGCAATTTCTCAAAGAAGCCCTGGTTCCTACTATTGAAGATTAATATTAGAAACCAAAATCTGGGAGGTAGGCGTGTAAATGCTTTCAAATGTGATATAAAAAGCAATGGTTTCTTAAATATGACATCAGAAGCACAAGTGAATTGTACTTCATCAAAATTAAAAACTTTTATACGTCAAAGGACATTGGCAAGAAAGTGAAAGACAACTCATAGAATGGGAGAAAATATTTGCAAATCATATATTTAATAGGGGTCTAATATTCAGAATATATACAACTCAGTGATAAAGAGACAACCCAATTAAAACTAAGTAAAGGATTTCAATAGACATTTCTCCAAAGAAGATTTACAAATGGTCAATAAAAACACGAAAAGATGTTCAATATCATTAGTAATAAGGGAAATGCAAATGAAAACCATAATGAGATACCCCATCATACCCACTAGAATGTCTATAATGTTTGAAGGAAAATAAGATGTGCATTGGTGAGGATGTGGAGAAATTAGAATGCTCACACACTGCTGATGGCAATGTAAATGGCATGGCCACTGTGGGAAAGCATATGGCATTTCCTGAAAAAAATTAAGCACAGAGTATGACCCAGAAATTCCACCTCTAGGTATATAAGGAAGAGAATTAGAAACATATATCTGTACAAAAGCTTGTACACAAATGATCACAACAGCACTATTAATAATAACCCAAAAGTGGAAACAACCTAAATATCCATCAACTGATGAATGGATGAACCTTGAAAACATTATGCTAAGTGAAAGAAGCCATACACAATGGGCCACAGGTAGTAAGATTCCAATTATATGAAGTGTCCAGATAGGTAAATCCCTAGAGACAGAACGTAGATTGGTAGTTTACAAGAGATGGGGGGAGGGAGAATTGGGGCATATGGGTTTTTATTG
>NW_007811410.1:0-970 GCF_000696425.1 Galeopterus variegatus | reverse complement strand
TCCGAACCCTACTCCACAAGGAAGTATCTGCTGTACTCTTTCCACATCATCCTTTTTATCTGCTGGATGGATCTTTGAGAGATGTGCGAGTCTGATCTAGTAGCTCAACCGAAATCCGATTCTGTCTCAAACAAATCTCGTCCCCGCTCAAATCCTGCAGCCTGCTGGAGGTTCCCGAGAGTGACTCTTTCCTCTGCACTCAAAAGTCAATAAGCTTCATCACGGGAGAAGACATCTGTTTCAGAGGCCCTTCCCCACACCTGGCCCCTCGGCTACTACCCACTTCTGAAGCCGATATACTCGAATTTTACTCGGTACTATTTGGGAGAAGCGAACCCCTGTGCCATAACGTCACCGCTCAAAAGCCTCCGGTTCGGAACGGTAACCAAGCAGCAGGTCTAAAAACAAGTGCGCATGCGCACACAGCCCAAGCTCCGAAGAGTTCTAAGAGGGCTCGTGCGGGGTCCCGGGTTGACCAATGGTTGCTGACTGACCTCAGCAGACACTGGGCAGATTGAAAGTTTATTCTCACAGGCTATTGCTTGCCATGGCTACAGATCAGTTGTTTCTTATACTTGGCACTGGCTGTGCCACTTTCTTCTCATTCAAATCTGTCATCCCAGTGCCCTACTCCACATGGAAGGATCTGCTCTACTCTTTCCACATCACCCTTTTTGGCAGCCTGATGCATCTTTCCCAGATGTCTGAGTCAGATCTAGGAGCTCAGCCGATATCCTATTCACTTTCTCAAACAAACGCGTCCGCAGTCACCTCCTGCAACCTGCTGGAGGTGCCGGAGACTGAAGGGTTTTGACTTTTGAGGGGAGAAGGAAGAGTCACTCTCGGGCACCTCCACCAGCTTGCAGGAGGCAAGTGCGGACTCCGATTTGCTGAGAAAGGGATTGGGCTTTAGGCTGAGGTTGGAGATTCGACTCAGACATCTGGGAAAGATCCATCACGCTGCCAAAAA
>NW_007811409.1:0-970 GCF_000696425.1 Galeopterus variegatus | reverse complement strand
TTTAGAAGTTGAAGCAAAGACGTGATGGTCATGTTTTTACTCAGCTCTTATAAACATGGTAGGGGCTCTCACGACCATCCCTCGTCTCCCCTGTCCGTGAAAGAGTCTACTTTATGGGACTGTAGCCTGATTTAATATGATAGTACATAAATAAGACTTTGAGACAATAGACATTCATTTAAAAACTTTTTGAAACACAGTAAAACCTCACCTATGTAGAAATTAATTCTCATTTTTATTTTTCTAGAACAGAAATAAGAACCAGAAAGTACAAAAAGATATTGAGCATCAAAAGTCCATGTGCTAAATTAACACATCTACTCATTGACAATATCTCCAGGTTTTCACTAACATTTAAATTTTATTTTTCTGTTACACACAGTTCTAGTATTCATGAATATATATTCTTCTAGGCCCAGTAAATTAAAAGTGGCACATTGGAAGTAGGGGAAAGGGAGACAGGTAACAGTGAGGAATTATATCAGATGGCCTAATAGTGAGGAAGAAGAAAGCAGAAAAAACTATAGTAAAAGAATACATAATATGAAAAGCACAGCATTTTAGACCTTTTATTGGAAGTAGAATCATTCTTTGTCCCTTTGTGGTCATCACTGGCTGTTCATGGGTTTATTTCTAGTTGTCAGGAAAATTTAAATTTTATTCAATATGGTTTAAAAAATGTGACAGAAGCATGTATATTTTATGTAGATTTTCCAGTGTTTAAATATTTTATAAAGTTCTGTTTAAAAGGGTGCACCTTCAAATATCCAGAAAACCCAGCCTCCCCAAATGACTCCCCACTTGGGTTCTTAGTCGTTGTGATTTTAATCAACATGTCCTTTCAGTAATTGATAGTAAAAATTCCTTATGTATTTCAAGGAAACATTTTTGCATATAATTAATTTCTCAATGGTTAAAAATACTATTTGCATCTGTTTTAATGTATATGTATTTTTATTTGAATGGGCTG
>NW_007811408.1:0-970 GCF_000696425.1 Galeopterus variegatus | reverse complement strand
AAAGAAAAAATAAACAAGTGGGATTATATCAAACTGAAAAGCTTCTGCACAGCAAAGAAAATAATCAACGGTGTGAAAAGACAGCCTACAGAATGGGAGCGAATATTTGTAAACTATACATCCAACAAGGGATTAATAACCAGAATATAAAAGGAACTCAAACAACTTAACAGTTTTTAAAAAAGTCCAGTTAAAAAAATGGGCAACGAAGCTGAATAGACATCTCTCAAAGGAAAACATACAATGGCCAACAGTTATATTAAAAATTCTGAGCATCATTAATCATCAGGGAAATGCAAATCAGAACCACTTTGAGATATCATCTCACCCCAGTTACACTGGCTATTATCAAAAAGACAGAATAACAAATGCTGACAAGGATGCAGGAAAAAGGAACCCTTCTACACTGTTGGTGGGACTGTAAATTAGTTCAGCCACTATGGAAAACAAAATGAAGGCTTCTCTAACAACTACTACCATATGACCCAGCAATACCACTAATAGGTATATACCCAAAGGAATGGAAATAATCATGTCAGAAGGATACCTACACTACCATGTTTATTGCAGCTCTATTTACCATAACAAAGCTATGGAAACAACCTAAATGTCCATTGATGGACAACTGCATGAGGAAAAGGTGGTATATATATACATAATGGAATACTACTCAGCCATAAAAAAGAATGAAATTCTACCATTTTCAGCAACATGGGTGAACTGGGAGAGAATTATGTTAAGTGAAACAAACTAGGCACAGAAAGAGAAATACCATATGTCCTCACACATAAATGGGACCTGAAAAATTAAGGTTGCACATAGTAGAAACACACAAAAAATTATTTAATGCTTGAAGATATTATTTTTATAATTACAGAAGAATCATAGGGTAATTGTTAAAAATTACTGTTTTTCTAACATTTGTAATATCCTGCTGGTTTTCCTAACTTCTTTCATGTGTCATAAAAAT
>NW_007811407.1:0-970 GCF_000696425.1 Galeopterus variegatus | reverse complement strand
AGCCAATAGCACGTGAGAAACAACTTTCAATCTCCCTAGTTACTGCTGACGTCAGACAGCAACTATTGGTCCACCCAGGGCACCGCATAAGCCCTCTTAGAACGCTTGGGCGCCAGGGCTGTATGCGTATGCTCACTTGTGTTTAGACCTGCTGCTTGGTGACGTTTCCGAACGGGAGTCTTTTTAGAGGTGCTGTTGTGGCAGAGAGGGTGGCTTTTACAAAATAGTACTGAGAACTAGTCAAACATATCCGCATCAGAAGTGGGTAAGAGCCAAAGGCCCAGGTGAGGGGACGGGACTCTGAAGATGCTGTCTTCTACCAAGAAGAAGCTTTTACTTTTGACGGCAGGAACGAAGAATCACTCTCCGGGCACCTCCACCAGGTTGCAGGAGGTTAGCCAGGATGCGTTTTTTTTTTAAAAAGAGAAAAGGCTTTCGGCTGAGATACCACATCCGACACAGACATCGGGGAAAGATCCAACACGCTTCTGAAAAGCGTGATGTTCAAAGAGTACAGCAAGATCCTTCCGTGTGGAGTAGGGTCAGGGAGCTCCGCCAGGCTGTAGGCGGCACGCGAGGAAAAGATTTATTTGAAAAAGAGAATCGGCATTCGGCTGAGCTACGAGATACGACTCAGACATCTGAGAAAGATCCATCTCGCTGCCAAAAATGGTGATGTGAAAGAGTACAGCAAATTCTTCTGTGTGCAGTAGGGAACGTGGATGACTGAGTGGTAAGAGAGGTAAGGGGCGCAATCAGCCCCAAGCTTAGAAAACAACTGATCTACAGCCATGGCAGCAAATAGCCAGTGAGAACCAACTTTCAATCTCCCTAGTGATCGGTGACGTCAGTCAGCAACCATTGGTCAACCCTGGGACCTGCTCGAGCCCTCTTAGAACTCTTGGTCTACAGGGCTGTCTGCGCTTGCTCACTTGAGACTAGACCTGCTGCTTTGTTACCATCATAACGG
>NW_007811406.1:0-970 GCF_000696425.1 Galeopterus variegatus | reverse complement strand
GCTCTAGCCACACAGACACTTTGTCAGGAGCTCAGTCTCTATTAGGGTCCAAGCCAGGAACTGTTTTCAGAGAGGCAGATCCATGCTCTCAAATTCTAGTAAGTCTGCAGAGCAGTTCGCATACAGGGTTTGCCAGAGACCCCCACAGTGTCTTCATTTACCACAGGACCTTCTAGTACCATCAGATTTGCTGGGTATACAGCCTGGTGGAAGGGCAGCTTTCACTATAAGCTGGATCTGCTGCAGAGCTCACTCTCTGTTTCTCTAGGCCCACTTGAAATTGGCAGCTTTTCCAGTTACCCCCAGGATGGGTTGGATCTGCATTCCTAAGTGAAGTCTGTGCCACCTGCAAATCCAAAGAAGCCCACTGGATGCCGTGACACAGAGTGCAACAACTTGTCCTTTATCCTAGAATGGATATCTTGGCATGCCACAAACTACTGGATCCCTAGACGTTTCACCAGTGTCAAAGCTCCTGAGTCTTCAGGGGGTTTACCTCCCACCATGCAGTGTCTTCCTAGGACATCTGGGCCTACTGAACGTGATGTCATTGACACAGTGGACCAGCATGATGTACTGTGGTTGGTTTGGATGGGTAAGGCACCTGCAGACACATGTGACAGAGAATAGGGGGTTAACACAGCCTAGGATAATCTAGTGAATGTGTGCTGTCCCTGCCATTTGAGGGAGCTGTTTTACTGATGGAGATTTAAAAGAATGAATTTTCCAGAGTAATAGTTCTATACCAAGTCCCAGGGGCCTGTTGATCTTCTCCACAGAAGACAGCGCATCTGCAATTGAAGGTGCCACCTGGTTAAATTTAAGATAGCCACTTTTGTTCACTACAATCCATTTGGTATTTACAGGGACCATAAAGGTCTATTAAATGGGGATATGATGGGACCACTACCCCTTTGTCCTTTCGTCTTTGATGGTCATAGTAATCTCTGCAATTCTTCCTGGAATGTGG
>NW_007811405.1:0-970 GCF_000696425.1 Galeopterus variegatus | reverse complement strand
TCAACCAGTGAGCGGGAACCGGTCTCCACATGGGATCCGAACCCTCAGCGGGAGCACCGCCTTGCTCCCAAGCGGTGCACTCTCCAGTGCGCCACTGGGCCGGCCCAGTCAGGGAAAACTTTTGAAAGTGTAAGTCAGATAGTAAATATTCCTATGCCAAACCTTTAGTTTCTTCCTTTTGCACTTAGAAAATAACCATACACCTTACCTTGGCTTTGAAGTAGAGTTAACACATACTGTGGTTTGCCCTAAAACCCTGCATAACTATTAAAAGTGCTTCTTTCATTTTCAAATGTGTTCCAGTTTGGACAACACATGATAGAGTTGCCCTAATTATAAAGCTCTGATGGCTTAAATGTTATGTTCTCAGAGAAATCATCCCTCATCAAACCATCCAAAAGAGCATTCATTTATAATTCTTTATCAGAGCATCTTTTGTTTTAATTATAGTATATATCAGAGTTTATGATTATTTATTTGTTTATTTTCTCTTGTTATTATCCAATCAAGGAAATAATTTCTAATTATTATTAGCTCTGTGAGGTGGGGATCATTTTGTATTATATTATCCGTGCTTTATATGATACCCGACACCTAGTGCATGCTTAGCAAAAGTCTGTTGAGTGAATTAATAACTTGGACTAATTGCTAGGACTGAAATGATGCAAATAATACTTTTTTCACTTTTTAAAATGCTAAAATGTCTCCAAATCTCATCGTGGCCATGTTAAAAAATACGTGGAATAATAAGTTTTTCTTTTAAGGCAATTGCCATCTATAGTGATGATTAAGTACATTGGTTCTGGATTAAAATGAAATAAAACAACAATGAAAACAAACAAAAACTGTTTTTTTGTTTTCGGATCTGCTATTTACAATATAACTTCTAGTTGGTTACTAAACCTGCCTGTTATGGACTGCAAGTTTGCGTGTCCCCTGACTCCCCCACCTCTAAATTCATATGTTGAAA
>NW_007811404.1:0-970 GCF_000696425.1 Galeopterus variegatus | reverse complement strand
ACCATAGCACAGTGGCTTAAAACAGCACAACTGTATTCTTTTATAGTTCTGGAGGTCAGAAGCCTAAAATCAGATGTCAGCAGCCTGGCATTCCTTCCGCGGACTTTAGGGGAGAATTTGTTTGTTTGATTTTTTTCCTTTTCTAGCTTCTAGTAGGTGCTTTTTCCTTAATCCATGGCCTCTTCCGCCATCTTCAGAGCACATCACATGAACCTTAGTTTCCATCATCTCGTCCCCTTCTTCCATCTTTGACCTTCTTGCCTTCCTCTCACAAGGACCCTTATGATTACATTTAGGATTCCCCAAGATAATCTACGATAAACTCCCCATCTCAACATCCTTCACTTGATCACATCTGCAAAGTTCTCATGAAAACTCATAGCCACAGCTTCTAGAGATGGAGAGAAGACATCTTTGGGGGATATTCCTCAGTCTACCTGTCCCAGCATCTTCTGGTGGTCCACATAGTCATCCTTCAGTCAGTCCCTAAATGGTTTCTACCTTCTCTGCCTGCAGCAGCAGAGACACCTTCTGGAATCAGTTGGACCTGCTCCAGATCCTGGCCCAGGGGACATGTGGAGAGCCAAAGTGGCCTGTCATTTACAGTCACAATCACAGAAGACCAGAGGCAGAAACAGACTTAGTGAGGAGTCATCAGTGGCCTGTAATGGCCACTTTATCAGAGAGGCATGCACCCTGTGCCACAAGGACTAGGCTGGCCAAGCAAGGCACAGGTGTGTGACGGGACAAATAGCATCTGCAGCAGGAGCAATTTGAGAAGGTCGGCAGTGATGAAAGTTCTTTGCTTATTCAGGAATTAAGTGAGAAAGAGGATATAGTAGGAAAGTAGAGGGGGTTAGCAGAAGGAAAAACAGACTGTCACCCCCTTAAGGGCGAGGATAACATTTTTTCTGTTTACTTCTCTTGCCTCTCTGGCACCTAGTTAAGATCAACAGACTTAGCAAATTTA
>NW_007811403.1:0-970 GCF_000696425.1 Galeopterus variegatus | reverse complement strand
AGCTAAATTGATAAGACTGTGATCATTATCTAACCCAAAATATAACCTCTCCCTAAATGATTCAAGCAAAAGTTACATTCTTATGATAAATGTCTCTAAAGTTTCCACCAACAAACAGCTTGCCCTTAGCAAATATTTTTTTCACATTTTTCCCTAAAGCAATTCCTTCAACATATTTTAGTGATGATCAGTATGTTAAATAGTTAAAGTACATAATCCCATCCCTAAACAGTGATTAGAATTGATTAGATGGACTTTTGCCTCACTATCCATGGACTTTTGTCTCTTGGTAAGAGACTTTTGTCTCATGCATGCATTACCTAAAAACCGTATCTAAAAATCAACTGAGAATCAACATGTACTTGATTAGAATTGATTAGATAGGCTTTTGCCTCTGGCTGTGGACTTTGGTCACTTGGCTGGAGACCTTTGTCTCATGCATGCGTTACTTAAAAACCCTATCTAAAAATCAAATGAGAATCAAGATTTCTAAACTGCTACATCTGTTAAAACTTTGACTTATAAATATTAAATATAATATTAATGATTGACTTCAGAGTTTCTCTATTAATGAGATTTTTACACTGTTTTATTAAAAATCTTATTTTTAAGATGTTTTAGAGCAGCTGCTGCTTCTGTCACTCTGGAATGGACTTTGTGGAGAGAGACATCTTCTTTTTTTCTTTGGTCTCTGCTGGTGACTCTTCTTGTGTCAATGCACTCCAGTGGCTGGTGGACCATCTGCATGGTGGTTGTGATGTCCAGCTACTTTTGCAGCAGCCATGGTTACTGTGGTGGCTGTGGTGGGCCACGCACATGGAGGTGATGTTTTTGACATGCTCCTTGGTGCTGGCAGTATGCCTGGTTGTGGGAGGGGGTCTGGTCCTTAGCTCCAAGCCTCAGGACCCTGGGCAGGCCCTGAGGCACTGGTAGTTTTGCCCATTTTTTAATTGGGTGATTTGATTTCTTG
>NW_007811402.1:0-970 GCF_000696425.1 Galeopterus variegatus | reverse complement strand
ATTTTAATCTACTTCTATATTTCTCTTCTTTGAAGCAAAACTGTTTGTAAGAATTGTGTACACTCATTCTGCTGGATTTTTCCAGACATTTTCCTTGAACTCATTCGGTAAGGCTTTTACTTCTGTTTCTCCACTGAAATTACTCTTGTCAAGGTCACCAGTGGTTTCCACATTACTAAACCCAGTGGTCAGTTCTCAGACTTCATCTTGCATGACTCATTAGCAGTATTTGGCACAACTAATCACTCCTTTCTCCATTAAACACATGGATTCCAGGATCACATCCACAAATAGTTTTCCTTCTACTTCATTGATTGTTTCTTCACACTCTTCTTGGCTGTCTGTTTTTCATCTTGTCCTCTTTATTTTGGAATGCTCACTCCTTGAACCATTTTTCTATCTATACTATGTCTTTGGTGGTGTCATGGCTCTAAGTGTTGCTGCATTATAGGGAATTAAAAATTCCTGTTCCAGCTTATCATATTCAGAGCAGCCAGAGTGGTTCTCTTGAAATGTGAGATTGTGTTACCTCCCTACTCAAAACACTCCACACGGCTTCTGTATTAGTCTGTTTTGTGCTGCTGTTACAGCTTACAGACTGGATAATTTATAACGAAGAGAAATTTCTGACTAACACTTCTGGAAGCTGGAAAGTCCAAGATCAAGTGACCACATTAAGTAAGGACCTTATTTCTGTGTCATAACATGGTGGAAGGCATCATATGGCAGAAGAGTGGAAGAGCAGAGAGAGAGTGAAAAAGAGTGGATGAACACATTCCTGTGATAACAGCATTAAACCATTTACAAGGGCAGAGCCATCATGACCTAAACACCTCTTAAAGATCCCACCTCTTAATATATATATATATATATATTTAAAATTCACTTTATATTTATTTTTGGGGTGTACCAAATACATGCATATCCTGCAAAATGATTCACTTAGGGTAGGTAGCATAGTTTTGTCCCC
>NW_007811401.1:0-970 GCF_000696425.1 Galeopterus variegatus | reverse complement strand
AATCCCCCCTCAAAAGACACCCACACACAAACACCCCACTTCTCAGAGAAGCCAGCATGATTCCACCAGAATGTGCTCCCTGTGCCCAGCAAGGAATCCTGAAATTCTCAAGTGTCAGAACTGGAAGGGACAGGGACCCCAGAGACATCAAGTCCCACCCCTGTTGTATGGAGGATGTCTGAAGCCCAGAGGGGGAAGGGCACCGCCCCAAGGCCACACAGCCAGCGAGCAGCAGAACAGACCTTTCACCACATCCCATTCCCTCTCCTCAGTGCACCCCTGATTAATGTGGAGGTGTTGAAAAGAATCCTTAAACTGTGATCTCAGTCTTTCCAAATAAACAGCTTTCAAGACTTCAAGGAACTTCCAAGTTAAGAGCAGTAATAAAAATACCTAGAATTTACTTTCACTTTGGGGAGCTCTAAACTGAACTAAATGTGCAGACCTGTCGATAAAAGTTGAAGATCATAAAGCTCCTCGTTTGGCCCTGGTACCACCTTGGGATAGCAGGAGTGCCAGGCTGTGAGGCCATTCTAGGCTTAGCCTCTGCCCTGCTGGAGGTCTTGGGTAAGCCCTCACTCAGCTCCCCAGCTCCCGCGGGTGTGATGAGGGCTGAGGGCAGACTCCGTGATTCCTAAAGGCTCTTTCGGCTCTGACTCGGGAACTGTCCCTGCGTAGCTGTAAGCTGTCTCTGCACTCCAGACCTTAGTTTTTCCTTCTTTGAAAAGGGAATTCCCTACTTTGGAAAAAAAATACTCAGAAAGTAGTAGCAAGAGCCCGGTGCTTTACCAATGCAGAGCCTCCACCAGTGGGCAAGGCAGGGACTATTAAAACATTTTCCAATTCAGAAAGGGCCTACACACACTCTGCTAACCTCGTGTTTTGTAACTGGAAGCCAAAGGATCCGTTCAGGACGTAGACCACTTGGATTTTAAGATCGGGGTAGAGCCAAAGGATTCCCCACCCTTCA
>NW_007811400.1:0-970 GCF_000696425.1 Galeopterus variegatus | reverse complement strand
TCATTGAACGTCATAGAAAATTTTAGCACCAATAATATTGAAAACATTTCTGAAACTCTTCGGTTACTCACCACGATCTGATTGTAATTCTTGGTAATCATATAGAGAAAGGCCTAATTCAGGATTGCTCAGATTCCATAGTCCTTATTCAAGGGCTAATATTTTCATTATACTCATTATCCCAGCAAACCCACTTTCTTAAAATCAGAATCTTTCATTTTTAATTCCAGAAATCTATTCTTGGAAGAAATGAACTTGCACCCCCCCAAAAAAAACCCACAAAACACAAAACAAAAACAAAAAAACAAAAACAAAAACAGATATAATGTAGAAATTAAGATCTCTCTTCCCTGTAAAATCCTTCTTTAACACTCAGAGAAGTTCTTGAAATACGTATTTGGTAAATAAACTGGGATTTAAACTTAACTTTTCTGATTTTCATTTCAGTGGCCCCGTCAGCAAATTGATTTATTCATTATTCTTAAAGTGGTAAAATAAAAAGTAAACAGTATATTGTCTTATCAAAAATTAAAGTATTAATAGGTAACTAGCAATGTTAGAGTTGAATTTGAAACTATAAGGATATATCAGACTTGAAAATAATTATTTAAAAAATGAAAGAGTAAGTTATTTTGTGTACATGAATGACATGTGGAGTAATAAAGCATACTGCTTTTCTTCAAAAGCATTTACAAAGAATTCTAAGGAGAAAAAATCAGCACAGCCTATGTGTAGACAGCCTGTGGGGTTCAAGATAAGATAACTTTCATGGAGAGGTAATGGGTATATATGGATTATGGTAGGAGCCCTCAGTAGATTTGAGATGGATTTTAAGTAACTGTGAGTGGAGATACACATATGCACATGTATGCACACACACACACACACACCTCCCCAGGTAATTTGTGTGTATGTATATTGGTAATACAAATACATATACACATATATTTGTATGCATATATATGCATGT
>NW_007811399.1:0-970 GCF_000696425.1 Galeopterus variegatus | reverse complement strand
GGATTAATGCTCTCCCTTGGGGAGGGGGAGTAATGACTGAGTTCTCAATCTATTAGTTCTCGTGAGAGCTGGTTGTTTAAAAAGACCCTGGCACCTTCTCCCTCTCTCTCGCTTTCTCTCTCCATGTGATCTGCTTGTACCCGCTGGCTGCCTGCCACATTTCCACCATGAATAGAAGCAGTCTGAGGCCTGTGCCAGATGCAGCTGTCCCAGAATCATGAGCCAAATAAACCTGTCTTCTTTATAAATTACCCAGTCTCAGGTACTTCAGTTACAGCAACACAAAATGGACTAAAACAGAGATCATCATAGTTTCAAAATTTCTTCTCAGTAATTTGAAATGTTAAAGTTGTGTTATCTTGATAAAATATAAAAATGTTAGTTTTATATAAAGAAAACTAAATGTTTGGATCTGTTAAAATTAAAAACATGTCTTTTTAGAAATTAGAAATGGTTTTTATCTACAAATATAAAACAATCCAAAATTGCTTACTTCCTAAATTTAATAATTTTAATTGGTCAAAGTTTTATTGGTATGAAAAATAAAATTAGGTTTCCTTCTTAAAATTTTCATGTAAACTGTAAAAAGTAAACAGTAAATAGAAGATTTTCCATAACTCATGGAAACTCAAGATTGCTGCCTCATAACTTTTACCTTTGCTAGAGACCTTTGAAAACTACTTGATACACCAAGTTTTTGGCTAAGAAGCCATAAATATCTATTTGCTAAAAATAGCTGAGGCTCAAACTGGGTTTTATATAATCTGCTCCAACAAATGGACCTCCATTTACTAGCCTTAATATATAAAAATGTTTTTATCAGCACACATCTTTGCCTGAGTTTGCTAATCAAACAGGATTATATTTGTCTTTGCTAGAGGCTTTTAAGTTGTGAACCCAGCCAAAACCAGGAAAACCTTCATATATATAATTTTCAGGCAAATAAGGCCAATTTAACATTGATAGAGGG
>NW_007811398.1:0-970 GCF_000696425.1 Galeopterus variegatus | reverse complement strand
CCCCCCAAAAAAAACCCTCACAAAAATATTACTGCATTCCTTTTTGATTCCACTGCAACTTTTGGAAAGGGGTACCAGTAGTGAAGATGACTTAGCATGGATATTCTGCTTTGAATATCTTTCCTGGAAAAACCACAAAATTGACAGGAATCATGTAGGAGCCAGATAGCAAACTGAACTACACATTCCAAAGTGGTGTGCCCAAAGTGTGATTCTAGGTCTCCCTGCATTGGTATTTCCAAGGGTGCCTGTTTAAAATGTAGAATAGCCAGCTCAAAAAGAGACACGAGGAACTGGAATCCCTGCATGTGGATCCCACAAATTTGTGTTGTTAACAAGTACCCCAGGACATTCTTATGGCCATTGCACTGACTCCTGAAAATGACAGAAGCGCCCTTAAAGGAGTGGGCATAGGTTTAAAGTGGGGTCCTTAGGTACCAGCACAACAGCTCAAGGAATTGACTCAAGTTACAAGTCTAGAGTTGCTGAGAATCCTAAAGTGAAGATGATCATGGTTTTACCTTCTTCCTTTTCTTTTCCCTGAGCTATACTTCCTGAAGATTAATTCCTTACTTTAGTAACAATTTAACTTTGCTGCTTCCCATTACTGCTTCCTTGCCTTTTCTTCCTTACTTTTTTGTCTGATGCCACTTAATTTTGTCTGTTTTCATGACCCTCCTGTTCATTCTGTACTCGGAGACTTGAATGAGATCTCACATCCAACCAATGCTTTAATTTCCTTTTCAGTATTCCTGAAATCTTACCATATGACTTTGGCTTGATGACTCTATTGAAGGAAAGTTCTGGGGCTGCTTGTTCCATTTTTTAAACACTATTAATCATTACAGCCATCGTCCTTATCACAAATTAAAGTATGTCTCTTTATAATTAGCACCAGTGGTCACAGCTCTGCCTCTGAAAATATACTTCCGGCAGTTCTGTTCCCCTTTCACGTGACAGCTTTGGCTAC
>NW_007811397.1:0-970 GCF_000696425.1 Galeopterus variegatus | reverse complement strand
CGAACCCGGGGCCTTGGTGTTATCAGCACCGTACTCTACCGAGTGAGCCACGGGCCGGCCCCTCCAGTATGTTTTTCTTAACTCTTCTTTTTCATGCTGCTGGATTTCCTCATGTGCCTGGTGATCCTTGGTTGTCTATTCATATTTTAGAAAAAAGGACTGGGTAACTGGTGTGGATTTCCTCTGCTATTTTAAAAGTTGGTCTGTTTTCCCACAAGACCTGTATCACCTGAGTGGACGGCTGACTGAGCCCTCTGTGTAGGGCAAGATGCAATGACTGGTCTGTCTGCTCTAGCGTGAGCCTGTTCTGGGCCCTGGGGAGACCTTATGCCAGTGGGATACTTTACTCCGATCATACTGTAGCCACATGAGAAGCCTTGGCTTTCCCCTGGTTGTTTGTTCCTTTATCTATCTGGTTTTTTGACCGAGGGTTAATGCCAGGCTGCCTGTGATCTATGTAGGGTGGGGGAAGTGGAAGGAAATGCCAACCAGTGCAGTTCCAGATACAGACTTTCTATTACTCGTGCTGTCTTCAGCCCCACTTCTCATTCCTACCCTCCCTTGTACCTGTTGGCTCAAAGCCCAGAGCCATCAGGTGTTCCAAGGAGGCAAATCTCTAGATTCCTTCTAGCATTCCAACAAACAATTTGGCTTCCAGCTCCTTTTAGGTTGCTGGTAAAGTATTATGGGCTGTGGCTTTCTGTGCCTGCCTCATCCATCGACACAATTCCATTTGCTTTTTGAATTCTAGTAATTTATTGGATCTTTTTTCTGGTGGTGAATCCCCTACTTTCTTTCTGCTATTAGAGGTTTATTGCTTCTTCTGCCTCCCTTATTTGAGTGTGGTTTTGCGAGCTGTAAGTAGCAAACATAGATCTTCAGCCTACCATCTTGAACTAAAAGTCCTGGTGTGAATTTTAAACTGTTTTCTGAATATTTACCTACCCTTATTTATCTTTGTGGCTGCAGT
>NW_007811396.1:0-970 GCF_000696425.1 Galeopterus variegatus | reverse complement strand
CAGGAGATCAATGTTTAAATAAATCACTGTCCACCCATAGCATAGAACGTCATGGCGCTAGGATGGCCCTACTCCACGAGGGCCTACTCGATTCCTCTGGGACCAGAAGGTCACCTGGCTACTGAACATATTCTTTCTGTGATGGTGGAAGATATGCAAGAGGAGTGATAGTGATGCCTCTTAAGGCCTAGGATCGAGTGAGCACGTGGTCGCTCTTGTCCCCATTCCGTGAGCTAATGGTAGCCACACGGTCAAGCTCAGGATCAGTGGGGTGGGAGAATACAACCTGTCAGTAGAAGGAAGAGCTTCAGACTCATGCAGCTAAAGCCGTGTCCAAAGGGGAGGACCAGGAATGGGGAAGATACTGCAATCGAGCCCAGAGTGCTAGGCGGTGCGAGGGTGCAGGCAACGAAGCTGGCAATTTTACCTGTGGCCGCTGCGTGTGTTGGAGGAAGACAAATCCAGGCATGTAGCTGATCCTGCCAGTGTGGGATGTGCGCGTAGCTGGTGGCTCTGGGTAGCAGTTGCCTCCACTGTGAGCCCCCGGTGAGCGTGGGTCCTCTCAGTTGTGTCCTGGCTTGCTAGGCGGTGAATACCCCCTTACACCTCGCACGTCTGCTGCTCAAGGCTTCCGAACGTGTGGTTTGCAAGCGTTTTCAGGTAGGCGACACGTACTAGAGCTAGAAACTGCTTCTGTCTGGGTCATCACGGACTGCGGGGGTGAAGGCCGTGGAGAGAACAAGCACTGAGGGGAGTGAGGCAGCACAGGAGATCGGGGGTCCTGAGTCTCTAGCAGCGCCGACGTCTCATTTTCTCCAGCCGTGCAGCACAGTTTATGGACAACAGTGGAGCAAACAGGTGGTCTAGTTAACAGTGGGGTGGGAACTTGTGACTGAAGGTCCAGGGGCCCAGCAACCGCGGTCCCAGTTCCTACAAATGTGTCTTGAGGAGGGCAAAGGACAGGGGGAAT
>NW_007811395.1:0-970 GCF_000696425.1 Galeopterus variegatus | reverse complement strand
TCCTTATGATGAAGACCACCATGCTAGTGAACAGATTGTCCAAAGTTAACCAAATGGTGTATATAGAAAAAAAAATAGTTAATTTTATCAGCAATTGCTTTGCAGGCAACAAATTTGGAGAGACTGCAAGAGCACCAAAATTGGAGACTGCACATATATTTCCTCTGTGGTTCAAACCAACAAATGGATGACAACATCTAGATGCAAAATCATACTGGAGTGGACAGATTGACACTTGACTGAAGACACTGGCCATGAAAGCAGGTCATGAAAGCAGGTCACGTGTCTCTGAGAAGGCTGATGGGTCAGTCACAGAGGCAGCTTCGACCAGGAAGAGCCCTTCATGTCTCAGTGTTACCTGCACACTGTTTTTGCAAACTGACCCTGGCTTCTGTCCAGGGGAATGAACTCTCCTGGCCCTTAAGTGAAGAAAAAGTCCAAAGGAATGATGTACAATGCAGACTACATCTTTTAATCACCAGAGTTCTACAGACTCCATTAAATCAGGCTCTCAGGAGAAGAGGCTCTATCAATGATATTTTAATATATATTGCATTGGATATTCAGGATTGAAAGCGACGGATTTAGCTCGTTAACTGATTGGTCTTCAAAGTATGGACCAGGAAACGGCAGCATTGACATCACCGGGAATCTCGTTAGAGATGCAAAAACTTGGGCTCCACCAAGACAGATAAA
The DNA here is from genome assembly GCF_000696425.1 of Galeopterus variegatus. Lineage (NCBI taxonomy): Eukaryota > Metazoa > Chordata > Mammalia > Dermoptera > Cynocephalidae > Galeopterus > Galeopterus variegatus. The sequence continues at coordinate 274 of NW_007811395.1, read as the reverse complement.
TCTAAATCTCTGGAGGTATTTGAACATGCAACATGTAAGAATAGGCAATTCTTACACCAGAAAAAAGTTGAGAATCCCAGATTTAACTCCTTGCTTCTCAAAGGGTGGTTCAAAGAACCTCAGCATCACATGGGACTGAAGAAAGCTGTAGAATCTGAAGACCCATCCTGGACACTTCAAGTAAGAATCTTCACTTCATCAAGAATTTCAGGCGATTGCACATTGATGTTTAAGGAACATGAACCCTTTGTTCTTAAGGTACTGTATTAGTCTG
>NW_007811394.1:0-970 GCF_000696425.1 Galeopterus variegatus | reverse complement strand
GAACTTATTCATCTGATAGCTGAAAATTTGTTATATTCAGTTATAATAATTAACTTTGACCCAACTCTCCTCCATTTTCTCAGCACCAGCTCTTGGCAACTACAATTCTACTCTGATTCTAAGAGTTTGAATTTTTTAGATTTCATGTACAGGCATAAGTTGTTTCATTTCGCTTTGTTTTATTGAGCTATACTTTACTGAGCTTCGCAGATACTACAATTTTTTTAATTGAAGTTTGGGGGCAACCCTTCATCAAGCAATCTATTGGCTCCATGTTACCAAAAGCACATGCTCACTTTGTGCCTCTGGGTCAAGTTTTGGTAACTCTCATGTTATTTCAGACTTTTCATTATTGTTACATGTCTGTTTGGTGGTCTATCAGAGATCTTTGATGTTACTATTGTAAATGTTATCGGGCACCACAAACCATGCCTATATGAGATGGCAAAACGTAATAAGCATTGCGTGTGTCATGAATGCTTCACCACCTGTCCATTTCCCTGACTCTCTTCCTCTCTAACAGCCTCCCAATTCCATGAGATACGACATGTTAAAATAAGGCCAATTAATAACCCTACAATGGCCTCTTAAGTGTTCAAGGAGGAGGAGTCACATGTCTCTCACATTAAATCAAAAGCTAGAAATGATTAAGCTTAGGGAGCAAAGCACGGTGAAAGCTGAGATAGGCTGAGAGCTGGGCCTCTGGCACCAAAAAGCTGAGATAGGCTGAGAGCTGGGCCTCTGGCACCAAAGTCAGCCAAGTTGTTAATGCAAGGATAAAGTTCCTGAAGAAAATTCAAAGTGATACTCCAGTGAACACACAAACAGTAAGAAAGTAAAACAGCCTTACTGCTGATATGGAGAAAGTTTTAGTGGTCTAGATATGATATCAAAGCATCACAACATTCCCTTAAGTCAAATCCTAATCCAGAGCAAGGCCCTAACTCTTTTTAATTCTATAAAGGCTGAG
>NW_007811393.1:0-970 GCF_000696425.1 Galeopterus variegatus | reverse complement strand
TAATTTAAAAATGTACATGAGATATTCTTATTATAAAATCAAGTAGGAGAGAGAGAAAAGTAAAAAATTTGAAAGAAATATACATTTTAAATCACCCAGAATTTCATCCCTCAGAGAAAACCACACTTTGTTTGTTGGTACCCATAATTTCTCCCTTCAAAAGAAGCAAGTTGATTCAAAAAAAAAATAAAGTTGATATAGGTTATATTTCAATTTATTATCTATCAAAATTATTATCAAATTTTTAATAGCATGATTAATTAATGCAGTTAATGAATAATGGTTTCACTAGTTTAAATGCAGCAAAGACACTTTAGTTGTTAGCTACTGGACTAGATTTTAACAACAATGCTTGCATTGCAGATCTTTAATTTCCTTATTTGTAAAATGGTTATGGTAACATCTATGTCTAGAATCCTTATTCGTGGTATGTAAATGTCTGGTATATAGTGCCTGAAACCATGTTTTACAAAAGAATAGGTTATTGTTCATGGATCAAATTTTAGCCTTATATTCTGTTTGTAATTTACAAACTAAAATCATTAATTTCTTTCTAACATTACATTACATTCTATTCCCAGAGAGGAAAGTCATCACAAAGCTTTCTCCCTTACTTAATCAAATTGTACTCCTCCTCCAAGAACAAGGTAAAAATTTGCTCTCAATGAAATGTTGTTTAATTTCCCAAGGTAAAGGGTGAGCCTTTAATCCAGTAGCTGAGTATGCTCAGTAAAAGGAATTTATTCAGGCCTATATAACCCTAATAGCCAAGCATGCTCAGTAAAGTGGAATTATCTTCTGAATGACCTTCCGATGGAGACATCAAGAGCACAGAATATTCTTGAAAATGTTTGGTGTATGTGATAGAATTTGACCAATGAACGTGCCCTAAAGAAAGACCAACCTAGTATGTGCAAGACTATGTTACATAATTGGAAACCACCTCTTTAACTGAATATTCATTAGATAT
>NW_007811392.1:0-970 GCF_000696425.1 Galeopterus variegatus | reverse complement strand
CGGGAGCGCCACCGCGCTTCCCAAGCGGCGCACTATCCAGTGTGCCACCGGGCCGGCCCCGTGTTATCTTTTAATTCTCTTTTTCCACATACTTTTTTGAAGTACCTCATATAAAGAACTCTCAACACTCAACAATCCAGTTTAAAAAGGGCAAAAGGCTTAAACAGACGTTTCACCAAAGAGGTTACATGGACGGCAGCAAGCACGTGAAAACGTGCTCAGCGTCACTGGTCGTTAGGAAAGTGCAAATCAGAACCACGACAAGACACCACCTTACACCTGTTAGAACAGCAAAATCAAAACGTGACAATATTGAAAGGTGGCAAGGATGTGGGGCGACTGGGTACAGTTGCTCAGGGACACAGCTGGGCAGTTTCCTGTAAAGTTAGTCATACGCCAACCACAGTGCCCAGTCGTTTCTCCCCAGGGCATCCACCCTAGAGATGTAAAAACTCAGTTTACACAAAGACCTGAACACACATTTTTAGAGCAGCTCTATTTGTAATCACCAAAAACTAGAAAGAACCCAAAGGTCCCTCCTCAGGTGAATGCACAAACACACTGTGGTGTGTCCTTACAATGGGACACTGCTCAACAGGAAAAACGAGCGAGCTTCTGATCCACAGACAACCTGGAAGAATCTCAAAAGCGTTTTGCTGAGTGAAGGAAGCCGGTCTCAAAAGGCTCCATACTGCGTGACCCACGTCCACGATATTCTCCAAAACGAAAATGGTGCTGACGAGGACACAGGCTGCCACGAGGGCGTTTTGTGGGATGGTGCGGTTCTTCTGTATCCTAACTGAGGTGGCGGTTACATGAACCTATACATGTGCTAACCTTCATGGAACTGTATGCCAAAAAGAGTCCATTTTACTGTATCTCAATTTTTAAAAAAAACTTATAAAACAAGGGGCCGGCCTGGTGGCGCACTGCTACAGTGCACCACTTGGGAGCGCGGCGGCGCTCCCAC
>NW_007811391.1:0-970 GCF_000696425.1 Galeopterus variegatus | reverse complement strand
CTTTTTGGAGGCTCTAGAGCAGCATCCACTTCCTTGCCTTTTCCAGCTTCCAGAAGTTGCCTGCATTCCTTGGCTAGTGGCCTGGCATCACTACGACCTCTAATTCCATCATCAGGTCTGTTTCCCTGACTCCTCTGCATCCTTCTTTCCCATCTAAGGACACTTTTGATTACATTGAGCCCACCCTGATAATCCAGGATAAATTCTCATCTCATGGTCTTTAACTTAATCATATCACTAAGTCCTTTTTGTTATGTCAGGTAATGTATTTAAGGATTCTGGGCATCAGGACATGAATGTTTTTGACGGATCTTTATTCTGTCTGCCACAATTGCCTAGAGCTGAGTGCCCATTTAAAAAAAAAAAAAAAGAAAAGAAAAGATTTTCAGGGCAAAAAATATAATCGTTTCAAATTGCTTTTTTAAAGTTCTGTTCAAAAATCTTTGAAAAGCTCCTTGAATACAGGACAGCATTTTTATACTCCCTGCCTATTAACTTCATATTTCCTTTCAACATCTTAATTAGTAAGGCACAGTTAAACTATATCTGGTACTTAAGGGACATACATAGGGATGCAACAGTACTTATTGTGTTATCCAGAGGTTACTTTCTGCTGGATTACAAAAATTGTCCAGTTTTTGTTAATGATTGAAATTCACTAGAGCTGTGTGAGTTTCTTAACCCCTCAATGGTGATTATATCTATTGCTGTTAAATCCTTGACCATCTATAATAGGCACACAGTAGCTGCTCAAGCATTAGTTGATTGAGTTTATTTCTGACTCCTCCTCATCCCCAATTTAGCTTATTTTCCTAAAATTAAAGAAGAGGCATCAAATTCAAACTTGATCAAGAAGTTCATTTCTTTGCAATTAGAATTGACAGATATAAAACCTTGTGCTACATTTTAGGATTTGTCTACTATGAATTAGGTTTATTTACATATGTAAATAAAACACACACAAAAAAAA
>NW_007811390.1:0-970 GCF_000696425.1 Galeopterus variegatus | reverse complement strand
GTGTTAGATTTTATGACAGATGCCAAAGTAAAAAGCACAAAAAAACATCTGAGGGTATCTATGAAGGCTTCCTGTGGGTGGTACCTATTTTTTTCTATAATAAATATTTATTTTTTAAACTAGATTCAGTCAGTTCAAGAAACTACGATTTTATTTGTACAACGTGTACAGGCCTGCTGAAGAAAATAGCAGAAATAAAATTTTAAAATACAGAGCCTCTGCTCTCAAAATAGTGTGAGGACTTCCATAAAGATTCCGGAACAAGTCATTAATTTGAGTTGTCATGGAAATTTTGTTGGATTACTAATAGGAAAGAATACAAGGGTCTTCAAAAAGTTTGTGTAAAATGCATATTATGAAAAAAAATATGGATTTAAAAAAATTTTTGCACCAAAATAAACTCATTCTAACTTATTATTACATGTCTAGACAGAATATAGTTTGAAACAAGAAGGATAACATGTCAGTTTGAAAAGAGTCCCTATCAGAGCAACATGAATGCTTGTGAAATTGAAGCAAGAACAAATATCAAATTGGTAGTGAAGCTTGAGTGGAAGAATGGTGGAATCGTTGGTGCTTTACAGAAAATTTATGAGGACAATACCACCCCAAAATCAGCAGTTTACAAATGAATAAGTCATTTTTAAAAGGGATGAGATAATGTTAAAGGTGAAGCCTGTAGCAGCAGACCATCCACAACAAATCATGAGGAAAAAATTAATCTCGCTTCTGTCCTGATTGAAGAGGACTGATGATTAACAGAAGAAACAATGCTTAACACAATAGACAATTCAATTGGTTTAGCTTACACAATTCTAACTGAAAAATTAAAGCTGAGAAAACTTTCCACCTGGGTGTCAAAACTGCTGTGCCCAGATCAGCTGCAGATCGGAACAGAGCATTCAATGGAAATTTTAAATAAATGGGGATCAAGATCCTGAAGCATTTCTTCAAAGAATTGTAACAGGAG
>NW_007811389.1:0-970 GCF_000696425.1 Galeopterus variegatus | reverse complement strand
GAAAAAGCATATTATCTTATGTCAGGTTATTGTCTACCAAAGCATGGAAAAGTCCCCCCGCATATCCATCTGTATATCTGTATCTATATCTACATATTCACATATATGTACATTTTAACATCTGCAGCAGAAAACAGCACATGGCCCTACTGTTCCCCACGATGTAGTCCAATCATCAACAGCCCTCCCAGGCAGACACCTCTGTACCTCTGAATAGCTTGTCCAACAGATGTGACAATTATCTTCTTGTTCAGTCCTGGATGTGGACCCGTTTCTGCAAGGAAGCATCTTCCACGTGCTGAAGAGTCATCATTAAGTCATGCACCAGACAAGAAGATGACGTTCCCTCCACTCTTCCCCACCACCCTAACCTTCCCTCCTTTCATCAGCTCTGTGGCTCCCACTGAGGCCTCTCTGAAGCCTTCCTGGCTTAACTGCATGACTCAAGACTAGAAGAGCCTGAGCCCCGCTGAGCACAGAAAGAGCCTCACACTTGCAAAGAGAAACGAGAGGTCAAGTCCCATTCAGCAGGAATTTGAACATGGGTCACATACAGCCCCATGTGTTAACATGTGGTGATGAAGATGACCACATTGCCTGGGCAGTGCTAACTAATCCCCCTCTAGCAGAGACAACAGCTCTGGTTTGGTATTCCAGAGACGGACTGAAAATAAAACATTTTCAGCTTCATGTGAGCAGTTGTTACAATTTTAAACATGATTGGTAAGAAAATTCCTTATTTACCTCATTTACCATTCCTTTCTTATCAAAACTATCTTGGATCTCTCTGTAATCTTTGCTCCCAAGTCCCCTAAAAGTGAAATTGGCTAAATGTGAATGTCATATTTCTATACTCATAAAAGGGCAGATAATTCCTCAAATACAGGTCATGAATTTCTCCCCTAGAGAACAGGGACTCTTCTATTTCCACAGACCAGGAAAACAGCTCTTGTGATTCCTCAGAGCAAAA
>NW_007811388.1:0-970 GCF_000696425.1 Galeopterus variegatus | reverse complement strand
GGAGGAAAACACGAGGGTACTTCGAAAAGTTTGTGAAAAAATAGAATTAAAAGATAATACCAGGGCCGACCCCGTGGCTCACTCGGGAGAGTGCGGCACTGTGAGCGCAGCAGCGCTGGGAGGGCCGAGGCTGCGGGTTCGGATCCTATATAGGGATGGCTGGTGCGCTCACTGGCTGAGTGCCGTGCGGGCAACACCACACCAAGGGTTGCGATCCCCTTACCAGTCACACACACAAAAAAAAGATAATACCAATCTTTCCATGAACTTTTGGAAGTACCCTCATATGTTGCTAATTCTAAATAACTTCCTTAAGAATTGAGACTTACATTACAGTCTGTTCATAATGTGGGCACTATTGGGTATTAGGATTACCTCAAAAATTGTCTTCTTTACTTTGAACATTCATTTGTTCATAAAACAAACAGGCATTCAGTGCCAACTTTGAGTCAGGAACTCTGTTTGGCGCCGGAGTACAGGACCAACAGCACACCGATCGTAGTAACGCCTCCGGGAGGAGCTTGGCGTATCTGGAGATGGTCTGACACGCTCGATGTCATTAGAGTGACAGTGTGGTGCTGGAGGCCAGAGGGTGGAGCACAGCAACACAGCAGAGCAACTGTCCTTCTGCAGGGCAGGCAGATGAGGGGCTCCCTGGACAAGTTGAAACCCAGCCCAGCTCTCGCCATGATGTGGGTTTTCTAGCGAGGTTGTGCAGTCACCTGGTGCTGACCTGCGACATCCAGAGAAAGATGGCTCTGTCAGAGCCAAACCTCCACACTGGGCTTGAGGCTAAAAGGCTGCAAACGAAGACCAGCTCTGCTGGTGCAATTCTCGTCAGGGCATGAGGGGCTGGCAGGTGTGCAGTCTAACGGGCAAAGGTGTTGATGCTGTCCCATCGACACGGCTACACTCTCCAGCCGAGGAGGACTGGAATCGTCGCTTAGGTTCCATAGGGAGGCTGGTTACA
>NW_007811387.1:0-970 GCF_000696425.1 Galeopterus variegatus | reverse complement strand
TATTATTCCTCTAGGAAGTCCAGTCCTGTACTAGAGCACCCAGTTGGATGAACACAGCACGAGCTGGATTTCAGCTCTCAATGTACTCCCTTGACCTTTGCTTATTGCACAAAATACTCAATGCTCTGCAGCATTCATATAGAAAGGATTTCAGAAGTTCCATTTTCATCTTTTTTGATTTTTCTAGGCTGTTTATAGCGATGGGAAAATGAGAACTTCACATTTTGGGATCTGTCTAATTTTCCAAGATTCTTGCTCATAATTTACCCCAAATTCATCTTCCTATTGTTCCTATCTGATGGCCTGAAACTTAACCTTGGATGCTAGAAATAATAATCATGTCTCAAAGCATTGTACATGTCTCTGGCAAGAAGCTGCCTCCTAAGCAACACGTAAGTAATAGGATGACATGTAATTTATAGGTAGGAACCATGAACATTGTATTTTGTTATCAGACACTTGTGTGAACATAAAATAACTTGTATTTCAAATTCAATAAAGCAAATCTACTTTAAGAATATAATTTATAAGCCCTAGGAATCTTAAACTTCATTTCTATTTTTTCTCCATTGGATTACTATTTTCTATTACTCTCTATTAACTGCTCATTTTGCAGTGGTTGGTGTGGGATCATCTGTGATCTCACATTGCTCACTGACAATATGGTTATGAAATTTTAATTTGAAAATATTATTAATAAAAAATCAAATGCTTGCAGCTAAATTTATAGGACAGTAAAAACAGATATTTAAAAGGTAGCAGTATTAAAAATTACTCTTTCTCATGTGCTGTAAGTATATTGGGAAAAGTCTGAAATTAACTGTAAAGAGAAGAAGAGGACAGAGAATAAGAGGAAACATCTCTTGAATTTACAATATTTTGACTTGAGAAGTATATTTTAGTAATCTAAACGGTGATGTGTTAACACTAAAAGTCAGACTATAATGGTGATTTTATTTGATGAGTAATC
>NW_007811386.1:0-970 GCF_000696425.1 Galeopterus variegatus | reverse complement strand
AAAAAAAAAAAAACAGAAATTACACATAAAAGCTAGAAGAACTACAAAAATTTAATGGTCATTTTTTTTTATTGTGGCAAAAAAACATAATATAAATTTACCCTTATAAAAAGCATACAGTATGGTATTATTAACAATGTTGCACACTGTTTTACAACAGATCTCTAGAACTTTTTCTTATTGTATGGCTGATACTCTGTACCCATAGAACAACTCCCCATTTCCACCCTTTCCTCAGCCCCTGACAGTCACCATTCTACTTTCTGTTTTTGTTAGTTTGATTACTTTAGGTACTTCACATATGAGGAATCACATAGTATTTAGTGTTTTGCGATTGGCTTTTATTCACTTAATATCCTCAAGGACATAATGTTGTAGCATATGCCAGGATTTCCTGCTTTTTTAAGGCTGAATAATATTCCATTGCATGCATATACCATGTTTGCTTTATCCATTCATCTGTTGATGGAGATTTAGGTTGCTTTCATAGCTTGTCTATTGTGAATAATGCTGCAATGGATATGGGTGTGCAGATATCTCTTCAAGATCTTGTTTTCAATTATTTTGGAAATATACCCAGAAGTATATATTACTGGATCATATGGTAGTTCTATTTTTATTTTTTTAAGGAACTTTCATACTGTTTTCCATAGCATCTGCACTATTTGACATTTCTACCAACAGCACACAAAGGTTCCAATTTCTCCATACCCTCACCAACACTTGTTGTTTTCTGTTTCTTTGATAGTGGCCAGCCTAACAGGTGTGAGGTGATATCTCATTGCAGTTTTGATTTGCATATCCCTTTTTGATTAATCATGTTGAGCACCTTTTCACATGCTTGTTGTCCATTTGTATATCTCCTTTGGAAAAACATCTATTCAAGTCCTTTGCTCATTTTTTAATGCTGTTATTTGGGTTTTTTTAATTTTTGAGTTTAGTAGTTCTTTATATATTCTGGATATTAACC
>NW_007811385.1:0-970 GCF_000696425.1 Galeopterus variegatus | reverse complement strand
GATCCGACCCCCTGGCGGCAGCGCTGCCGCACTCCCAGCTCCGCACTCTCCCGAGTGCGCCACAGGCTCAGCCCTGAAATAAATCTTAATATTTGAAACAGTATTTTTGTTGAAAAAAGCCATTCTTTAATCTTTATTATTATTATTTTTAATTTTCATGCTTTATACTGCTGTCCCACAGCTCTGAACCTGTGATGTCAACTAGTAATATATCTATTAAATTAAAATTAAATAAAATTAAAAACCAATGTGCTCATTCACTTAGCCACATTTCGAGTGCTCAAAAACTGTATGTGATGACTGAGTACTATTCTGGTGAGTGCAGATATGGAAATTTTTATTATCGTGAAAACTTCGAGTGGATTGTACTGCTCTAATTTTTAATTTTATAATTTAGGGAATTCATTAATTTTATTGCATCACAACTTATTTAATAATTTTTTTCAAGTCTAAAATCTACATTCTTAATTTTAATGGGCACAGACAAGCACTTAAGCTTTATCACCTTAAATGCATCTACAATTGACATGGGATAAGCCCACTGCTTGCTTCAGTGTTTGAAATATTAGATGGTACCTAAACATATGAGCACAAATAAAAATCTTGACCTTTTTTTTTTTTTTTTTTTTGGAAAGTTAGAAGAGATTTACCAAAATTCCACAACTTAGTTATTTTCCATTTTCCAGGTGCTACACTCCACCAAAATAAATGAATAAATACATAAATACATAAATAAATAATAAATAAATAAGCTGATAAAAGGCCAATTCTTTAACTTTTAAGTAATTAGGGACATTAATGATTTCAAAGCAATCAAAATGTTGTAATGCTCCAAATGAAAGCCTTTCGGAACAGAATTCCATTGAATGCTGTATGTTTGTTTAATAAATTAAAGAGTTTGAAAGGTTGGGAAAAGTAAAAATTGCTAGAGATCAACCCCATTTTCTTATACCTGGAGAAAGTGATTAGG
>NW_007811384.1:0-970 GCF_000696425.1 Galeopterus variegatus | reverse complement strand
GCATTAACAAAAATTAAATGAACTTGGAATAGCCTGTTACCTAAGTCTCAATTATGAAAAAAAATAAAAAATACCCACTTAGCACACAAACTTCGTTTTAATGTGCTATTTTTATCTTTGAATATTTATTCCCATTTTTTGTATTTCATAAGCCAATACATTTCAATAATCTGTGTTTGTGGATCTCAAATCATTTTCTTATGAAAAACACATCATAAGAATTTCCATTCTAAGCAATTTCTGCTACATGACCCAAACTTCATAGACAGTGTGAATGTTAAAGAAAGATCATAATGTAATTTCTGATACCCAACACTTTATATGAAAATTACGATTACCGTGACTACCGTATTGGAGAAAATAATATATTGTCATTGGCAATGGGATAATTTGTAATTTCCAGGTGATAACCTAACAGTTGACAAACCAAGCAAAATGAAATTATTTTCAAAAATACTATTTTATAATAGCGACAAAATTGTCTTTCTCAATGAAAATAGTCCAAAATTAAATGAAAGAAATTCTTATACATACTATTGTGGTGTTCCTTACATAAATAGTTTATAGTCTATAAAAGACTCATGTAGTACAATCCACATGATTATCCATTCTATAATTACTTCCTCCTTATTAATTAGGATCTTTGTTAAGGCATTGATTCAATGCAATGAATTTCAATGATTGAACAAGGTAGAATGAGGGGACTTTATTTATGACCCACTTGTGGGAAATAGTGCATGAAGGTCATTATTTGTCTGCCAATGAAGAGAATTTGAGGAGATCTAATTGATGGAAATGTATACTCATTGGATGGATTTGATAAGTATTTTTATTGATCAAGAATGTTGTGATTTAGTTACTATCTTAACAACAGTGACTCCCCTATAATTTGCTAATAACTGCTGTCATTCTAGAAGTGCCATTAGGAAGCTGTGGCACCATCTACACACCTGCAATTCAGTCATTCATC
>NW_007811383.1:0-970 GCF_000696425.1 Galeopterus variegatus | reverse complement strand
AAAATGGATTTTTTCTTTTAAATTTAAGGCTGGCTAAGATTTTTTTAAAAATTGGCTATCATACTCTGTTGCCAGAATATGGATAAACTATTATGCTTGAATATTTTTTGGCAAATTTAATTGTCAAAGCACTTGTGGATAGTTTGGTCCTATAGATCAACATAAATATTCAAGAAATTAACCTTCTAATAATTGATCCTACAAATACACTTGCACATGTGACCAAATAACTATATATAAGAATATTTATTGAATCACTGCTTGTGATAGCAAAAGATCGGAAACATTAAATATGCATCAGTTTTAGACTACTTAAATGGATTATATTATAGTCATACAATGTAATGCTTATATAGCAATTTAGCAGTGAGGTTGATATGTTTGTACTAATATGAAACTCTCTCCCCACATGTATTATAAGTTTCAAGTAAGGTAAATAATATGTGCAGAGTAGAAGTTTATTCATACGGAGAAAAATTCTTTTATGAGTGTTTCCTAGCAACTATTATTTTCTATTGAGGTAAAAGTGGAAGCATAGGAAGAGTACGTGCTTTGTGGTCAGGCCAAGTAAGGTAAGTCAAATATTTGCTTTGACAGAAAGTTTGGTTGGTGTCCTTATTTGTAAGATTGGAATAATAATATTCCATAGAATTATTATAATCAAATATGCACATAAGGTTAGTAGCACATATTAGGCATTTGCATATAAACCCACCTTTATATATATATGTCAATTCCAAGAATATATAAGATGCTATGTTTAGTGTAAATTAATGTAGTCAATGTGCATAGCATTAAAATATTTAAAAAATAAGAAAATGAAAAATATATTTTCAGCATTTCCTACATGACTTATTTAAATGTTCTATAAAACATGTATCATAAAATGATGTTTAGGACTGAAAAATGAGAAAATCATTCTATTCACCCATGTTGAGAGAATTTGCTTTTCAGGAAAATAACCACAGAG
>NW_007811382.1:0-970 GCF_000696425.1 Galeopterus variegatus | reverse complement strand
TGTGGGTGTTGGTGTTGGTCTTGGTGTGGGTGTTGGTGTGGGTCTTGGTGTGGGTGTTGGTCTTGGTCTTGGTGTGGGTGTTGGTGTTGGCAACACCTTCTATCCCGAGGACTAAAGAGACTGTGAACTTCAGAACCCTCTACTCCTAGCACCCACAAGATTCAGCCCCAGGTCAGGGGTCATGGTGAGTGGTGCCCTGGCAGTGAGCAGAGGAGGCTGGGGTGGAGGAAAGGGAAGATGACTATGAGCACAGAAAGCTTCAGGGGAACTGAATCCAGGTAGAAGCCCCGAGTCTGTCCACTCAGCAAGTGTGACCCTGGCCTAGATTTTCACAAATCTGGCTCCCTGCTCTCCCCTCTCAGAAGCAGAAGCTTGGGACTTGTCACATGTTTTTGGAACCCACTCCAGCCCAACCTCAGAGGACTGTACACCCGTGAGCCAGGGAGGTTGCAGGTCCAGAGGTGAGGCTGAGTGGGGCACTCACTCTTCCTCTGGCCTGAAGCTCCCATTCGTCAGCTGGAGTCTTCACCTGCCCAGAGGATGGCTGCCACTGCCGCTCAGCACGGCCACAAGGTGACATTCTGCAGCCTGTGGTGGTGGATGGAGAGATCCATCCGGTAACCAAGCAGATGAAGTCCTGGGGTGACGAAGAAGTCCTGGGAAATGAAGAAAGTCATCCTTGTCCTTGTTGTCCCCACTCATTGTCGGTCAGTCATCCCTTCTGTGTCCAGGCTCTGCTCTGGCAGCGACGATGGGGCCTTGCTTACGGGAAGGAGGGTCATGCCGAGGACAGAAGGGTGGCTGCTTCTGCCGCGCCCCTGCCCCCTCTCCTGATCCAGCCTCCTACCTTTTGACTCCACTCAATCAGGCAGTTGTCACAGCCAGCTGGAGGCAAAGCTGGCACAAATTGCAGGCCAACTGGCCTCCCGTGCGGAGGGCCCGCTGATGGCATGGTCAGAAAGGGCTGAGG
>NW_007811381.1:0-970 GCF_000696425.1 Galeopterus variegatus | reverse complement strand
AGGACATAGGCTAAAACATAAATAAGTTTAAAAATGATTTTATAAATTATATATCCCCAACAGATTAATGAAGGAAATAAGGAATAATTTTGACATGATTGCTATTTTTTTTTTTACTATACCCTTGGATTTGTAGAGGTTTTCTATACATAATATGAACATTAACATAAATATTAATACAATGTTAAAATAAAATAATACCCTCTCGCAGGTTGCCCAATAATGTACATTTCAGTTACAGAATATAGTACCTGCTGCAGCCCTGGGAGGGGGAATTGTGTTCGTGAAAGAACCTGAGATTTTGGAACCAAGCAGACCTGGCTCTAATCCCAGCTCTGCTAATTAAGAGCTGTATGATAGTAAACAAGTTATTTTAAATTGCCAAATTTTGTTTTCTTCATTTATAAAATTAAAACACTAATATCTGCCTCATAACATTGTTATGATTTTTAAATTAAAAACAGCATGTCAATGAACCTAGCAATTGATTATCACATTGTGGGCACTGCATAGATCTTTGTCGCTTCCCCCAACATGCAGAAAGAATTCTGGCACTGCCGTATCATAATTTTTAGTAATTTTTTTACTGTTTTCAGAAAATGTTTCTAGACTTACCCTCCTAATTTCTTGTTTGAAGGTGAGTTAGCCCCTGAATATGCCTGTGCAGAAATAAACTGCTCACCCAAACCTCAAAAGGCACATCATCATTACACATCTCTGGCAAACATGTACAGTCTTGTGCTGAAATTCCTTGAGTAATCTGGTTGATTCTGATATTGGCTATCAACAGCTCTAAATTAAAGGTGGGTCATATTGGTGATATATTGTTATGGTCAATGGAAGGGAACAATTTCCTTCCTAAAAGTTTCAGCAATCTCATTTTTCATTTTTTTTTATTCTTTCAGTGGCGTGAGGCAGAATCATTCATGTGGTATTGCTTCCTGGGAATACGGTTCTTCTTAAGAAGGTC
>NW_007811380.1:0-970 GCF_000696425.1 Galeopterus variegatus | reverse complement strand
TATGGTGGATTGAAAGGTGGGGCCTTGAAGAGGTGATTAGATTGTAGGACCATGCCCTAGTAAATGGATTAATAATGGTGATCAGACGTATGGTTCTGAGGGCTTTAAAAGGAGAGCATATGAGAGTCTCTGTCTATGCTGCACCATTTTCTGCCATGTGAGACCCCTGCATTGCTGTGAAGCCACCACCACAGAAGAAGCTGCCTAGATGTGTTCCCTGGACTTTGGACTTCCCAGCCCCTGAAACTGTAAGCAATAAATTTCATTTCCTTACAGTCATGGCTGCATAGCTCAGTCATTGCCCTTTCTCCTAAAAACAATACACCAGCAAAAAGGAAAAAAGGGAAGAAAAAAAAAACACCCCCATTTCTGTCAAGACCACCAGTCCCAAAATATTTTTAAGAACTGCTAAAAGCAGCTAAGATTGAGTAGAAGCCACATGAAAGGGGGTTAAAAGAGGAATGGAGAAGCGTGAAAGGGTATAGTAACCTTTGACATCTGATCTCAGGAAGCTTGAGCAAAGCACATTTCCTGAAGAAAAAGGACTCATCTGAGGTTGAAATGCTGTGCTTCTTCTTTATAGCAATGGGAATCAAACCTGATATTAGGAGCACTAGGAGAAAACATTCTCCTAAACCTAGTTATGTTCAGGGATGCTTCAGAGATGGGCTACACTGAGATCACACAGATAAACCATAGTTGCTGGAAACAACTATTTTGTAGGAGCTATTTCAGCACCATGACTCTTATTCGCCCACCTGATGCCTCTTCCCCAATGATCTTTAGTAGGGCCCAGGGGTAAGGCGGGGCCGAGACTGTCCTTTAGGGAGTTACCACCACTTGAACAAAGAATAATGACTGTCACCCACTAGTGAGAGACTCACTCAGCCTTCTCGGTGAAGGGGATGTGGTGGCATGAGAGGCCTGGAAGGCTTTGGAAAATATTTCCTCTTGAAAACCAAGACAATGG
>NW_007811379.1:0-970 GCF_000696425.1 Galeopterus variegatus | reverse complement strand
ACCTCAGTGACTGCTCAGTTGGCCACTAGTGCCTTGCGTGTGTGGTTGCCTTGGGTCTTGGTCCTCTCCGGGGAGCCACCTCTCTGGTCAGCTTGGACTCAGCTGGGCTGCTGGATCATGGGGCGGTACCACAGGGTGTGTGATCTCTGCTGAGCTTCCACCTCCCGTGCTGGACTTCTACCTCTTCCGTGCACTCTGGGCCAGGCTGCTGGGATGTGCAGAGGCACCGCAGAGCATTTGGTCTCTGTGGAGCTTCCCCTTCCCCTGCTGGATGTCTCCCTGCTCCATGCGTGCTAGGCCAGGCTTGAGATGGAGCCGAGTGGAGGTGGTGAAGCCTACCTGCTTCTAGATCATGCATGGTGGCCCCGCCACAGGGTGTGTGGACTCTATGGAGCTTCTATCTCCCCTGCTGGACGTCTCTGTGCTCCGTATGCATTGGGCCAGGCTGCTGGAAGGCCTGAAGCCATTTAAGGCCCACTGTACACAGATAGAGAGGTTCATCACCAAGGCTAAGGACTGGAAAAGCATGTTTCGAACCCTCTTCTTAATCATTGCTGCCTTTTTTTGCAGCTTCGAATCAGATCTGGGTAGAGTATTTTGACCTTGTAACGTGGCTGATGAAGGGCTTGTGCTAGGTATGGAAGAAGTGCAAATGCAGAGCTGCACGGGGAGCAGCTAGGAAGGGCTCGGGCTCTGCTGAGAGGTGGGGTGGGGCAAGGAAGCCTTTCCTCCTGAAGCGATGCACTCAGCCCAGTGAAAGGAAGAAGGGCTTTCTCAGTGGAGGGAGCAGACCAGAACAGCATGCACCATGATCCACAGGCATGAAACAGCTGGTGGATTCAGAAAGCCATTTGTTCAATGTTGGTGGATGTAAAGACAGGCGAAGAGGGTCTTAAATGCTTGGAGTTGGGGTGTAGGGGGCTGTCTTAAAGTTGTTCTGGATTTGTCTGCAAAAACCCTAAGGAAACAC
>NW_007811378.1:0-970 GCF_000696425.1 Galeopterus variegatus | reverse complement strand
CCCTTCACCCGGCTGGTGTGTAGACGCGGCGGCAGCGGCGGCGGCGAGAGTGGCTGCTGGTGGCTCACAGTCTCCCTTCTCCTCTGCACACTGGAGCTCGGCTAATGGAGCTGCTTTTCCTGGGCAGTTACAACCCCTCCCCATCACGGTGGAGGCCCACAGCCAAGCGCTGATTAATAGAGGGTTGCAAAAGACGGGCTCTAGCCGGGACAGCTCCGCAGCGCAGTGTATTCTCGAGAGCCTTCTCCTTGGATCAGAACGACGCTGGACTTAGCCCGAGACCACGGCGCTGTCCGCTGTCCCCTCTTCTGCCTCCCTCACCTCCTTAGAGCTGTTCCTGTAGAGCGTTCCTGAATAAGTGATCTGTCTCCCAATCCAGAATGGGTGAGTCCACAGGGACAGAAAGCAGAGGAATGGTGCTGGGGCGAGGGGCTGGGGAATAGGGGGTGACCGCTAAATGGGTACCGGGTTTTCTTTCAGGTGATGAAAATGTTTTGGAACTTGGTAAAGGTGGAGGTTGTACAACATCGCGAATGTACTAAATGCCACCGAAACGTGTACTTTAAAATGGTTAATGTTCTCTCATGTGAATTTCACCTCAATTTAAAGAAATAATATAAGGAAAAAAAGAACATCCCCCTGATGACCGACACACACGCACAGGCACACACACACGCATGCACGTGCACACACGCACACGTGCACAACACGCGTGCACCCACACGTGCACACACACGCACACACTCACGCATACACGTGCACACACACGAGCACACACGAGCACGCACAAACACACACACGCGTGCACGCACACACACGTACACACACGCACACGAGAACGCACACGCACACACGTGCACACACGCGCACACGAGCACGCACACGCATGCACGCGTACACGCATGCACGCGTACACACACGCACACACGTGCACACACGCACCCCTCCCCCCCCACTGTGAGCTTCCTGC
>NW_007811377.1:0-970 GCF_000696425.1 Galeopterus variegatus | reverse complement strand
GTCATCAGAGAAATGCAAATCAAAACCACACTGAGATATCATCTCACCCCAATTAGACTGGCTATTATTAAAAAGACCGAGAATAACAAATGCTGGCAAGGATGCGGGAAAAGGGGAACCCTCCTACACTGTCGGTGGGACTGTAAATTTGCACAGCTATTATGAAAAACAGTGTGGAGGTTCCTCAAACAACTGCAATAGAGCGATCGTATGATCCAGCAATCCCACTACTGGGTGTATATCCAAAGGAATGGAAATCATCATGTTGAATGGATGCCTCCTCTCCCACGTTCACTGTAGCTCTGTGTACAATAGCCAAAATATGGAACCAAACCAGGTGTCCATCAGTGGATGACTAGATAAGGAAAATGTGGTATATATACACAATGGAATACTACTCAGCCACAAAAAAAGAATGAAATTCTCCCATTTGCAGCAACATGGATGAGTCTGGAGAAAATTATGTTAAGTGAAATAAGCCAGACAAAGAAAGAGAAATTCTGCATGTTCTCACTCAAAACTGGCTGCTAGGAAGGAGGGAAGGGAGGGAGTGAGGGAGGGAAGAAGGGAGTGAGGGAGTGAGGGAGCGAAGGAAGGAAGGAAGGAAGGAAGGAAGGAAGGAAGGAAGGAAGGAAGGAAGGAAGAAGGGAAGGAAGGAAAGAAGAAGGGAAGGAAGGAAGGAAGAAGGGAAGGAAGGAAGGAAGGAAAGAAGGAAAGGAAGGAGGGAGGTAGGAAGGAAGGAAGGAAGGAAGGAAAGAAGGAAGAAGGGAAGGAAGGAAAGAAGGAAGAAGGGAAGGAAGGAAGGAAGGAAAGAAGAAGGGAAGGAAGGAGCGAGGTAGGGAGGAAGGAAGGAAGGAAGGAAAGAAGGAAGGAAGAAGGGAAGGATAAATGGAAGGAAGGAAGAAGGAAGGAAGGAGGGAGAGAAGGAAGGAAGGAAGGAAGGAAGGAAGGAAGGAAGGAAGGAAGGAAG
>NW_007811376.1:0-970 GCF_000696425.1 Galeopterus variegatus | reverse complement strand
GTTTTATTAAGGCTGTGTCACTTTCTTATGTGAAATGTGCATTTAGTGATTAGAATTATTTATTTACTGATTCTTTTGCTCTATAATTTTCAAAAGCACAAAATTAAACTACACCAAATTGGCTCAAAATGAAGCCAATCACAAAGGGAATCAAAGTTCTTGAATGGGGATCAAACTTCTATGGAGGGCAAAAAATATTTGAAGAGATATCTACTTTCCTTTAATATACAATTCCAAAAGAGGTACTGCCAATATTTTTAAAATTTTAAAGATTTACAAAAGGGAAAATAAAAATTGTCAGGCAGAATGAGTTAATAGAATTGATTTGCAGACAGTTTGTTTCACTGTAATCACATATTCCTTTGGTAGTATGGTTGCCCATGCTGCATGTCCCACATTCATCTGTGTTAGGCAAAACTTTAAGAGTCCATGCTGTGATGATGTTCCAAACTCAACAAGAACAACTAGTGGGAATGCAAGCAACCCTTGGACCCAATTTAAAATGTTGCTTTGACAATTGACCAAATCTTATTGTTCTCTGTCTTTGACATGCAAAAAGTTACAGTTGAAGATTTGGTTGCATTCTGGAAGCATCATTATTAGAATTGATACAAAGCAGTGTGCAGATGGTAGCGTTCAAGACTTTTTTAACATAACTATAATTCGCAGTTTAGTTAATGCATTGAACACAGTTCAATGTCAGACAGATGATAGTTAATATCTCAACTCTGCCACCTGCTAGAAGTGTAGCACAAGATAATTTAATTAACCTCTTTGATCCTCGGTTTCTTTATCTATTATGAAGACACACTGTTTGCCAGATGGCTAAAGAGAACAGAAATAGGAATGGAAAGGTTCCAGACACTTATCACACAAACAGGCAGAGGATGAGCACTTAAACTGGGAGCTCAGAAGACAAAATGGGATCCGTAATCATCAGAACAGGGATGAATTCAGAAAAAGGCCAAAT
>NW_007811375.1:0-970 GCF_000696425.1 Galeopterus variegatus | reverse complement strand
GGTATAATATAACATGGCAAGTTGTTTCCTAAAGCTAAATTGTCCCAGCAATGAATATATTGTAGGTCCTTAAGGACACATATTTATAAAATTGAGAAGAATTTGGTTTATACTACATGAGACTGAAAAATAAGATATGTAGCTCATAATACTAAGACCTATTTCCAGTGTATTATGGGTTAAAAACTAAAATATTAAATGCTTGTTAAATAATAAGTTCAAATGTTCAAACATTTCAGATTTGATTGAAGTTGAAGATGCTGCCCCTTCCCTTTCACACTATAACTTAGTTTCATTGAATTATAACCTCAAATAACTGCACTGAATGAGAATGAAGGGATATCTCTAACTTATAGGAAAAAACTGAATATAGAAAAAAAATCAGAGGAGTAGAAAACTACCATTGAGCAAACATTCCAGTAATAATTGCTGCAGGCAAGATCCACCAATAGATGCTAAAATTAGTGGTTGAAAGTCTGAAGCGAAACAAAATATTTGCATTGTCCCAAAGTATTTCCTCTAAGATATTCATTAATCACAACAGGAAAAATATAACTTTACAGTGGAGAAATTAGCAGACATCACCTTAAGAAAATAACCAAAGTTATCACCAGTAATAAGACACACTGACATCAGGTATCCCTGAAATCATGCACTGAGACGTACACATCATGTTTGTGGTATTCTAGTCAAAAATACATGGCCCAGTCCAACCATTAGAAATCATCAGATCTGAATTGAGGGACATTCTAAAAAATAACTGACTAGTACTCTTCTGTAGTGTCAAGGACTTAATGGACAAGGGAAGATTAAAGAACTGTCACGGATTGTAGGAGACTGAAAGACATGACAACTAAATCTAACGTGGGGCCCTGGCCTGTATCCTGGAATGAGCTAAGAACGTCAGTGAGAAAACTGGTGAAATCTAAATAGGATACTATTTCTATACTTTAACTGATAGTATGATAAT
>NW_007811374.1:0-970 GCF_000696425.1 Galeopterus variegatus | reverse complement strand
AGCGCCGCCACGCTTCCCAAGCGGCGCACTATCCAGTGCGCCACCGGGCCGGCCCCTACAGATTTTTTTTTTAAATTACCATGAAACGGGAATTTGGCAGTTGAACAAATTTCTTCCCACTGCCTCCAGTTCCCCATGAATAACAGCCTTAAGAAATTAACATGAAAATTGAAAAGAGAAAAAATTTACCCCATTCTATTACCCATTAATTTCTAAAGAAACAATGATATATTATCTTCCTATCTCCAATCTGTGGTCTGTATTTTCATAAAGCATTTTTACTCTATCACAAATAAAATTCACCTTTTCTTACTCTTGATTTGACACCAATATGGCAGGTGGCTGCTATATTTACATGTTTTGTACTGCACTTTATCTTCTGGTCTTATTTCCTCCAAGGTGTGTCTTTGTATGTGCCCTTATATCTAGCACACCCATGTAATAACAAAAGGTGTTCCATAAATGATTGTTAAATGATGAGTGAATTAACGAGTACAAGCAAACATTATGAATGGACACTGCATTTATCAGCCATTTATTTAGTCTCCTGGTTTCTAACTTACTGCTCCCCTATGTATAAACACATAGGGTTTAATTTGTTGGTGTACGTAAATCAGGAGAAAATTCAAACAAAAAGCTGCGGGTGGACACAGGGGTTGCCAAGGGTTGGGGGGTGAGAAGATGGGAAGTGGCCACTAACGGGCACAGGGATTTCTTAAGAAAATGTTCTGGGATTAGGTAATAGTGATGGTTGCATGACTTTGTGAACAAACCCAAACCCACTAATTTGTACTTCAAAGAGGTGAATTTTATTGTATGTGAATTATATCTTGTTTTTTTAAAAAACTGTGAGTTAGAAATTCTTTTCATTCTTTAAAAATTAATAGGGCTGACTGGTTGGCTCACTTGCTTAGAGTGTGGTGCAGATAACACCAAGGTCAAGGGTTCAGATCTCCTTAAAAACAACAAA
>NW_007811373.1:0-970 GCF_000696425.1 Galeopterus variegatus | reverse complement strand
TTTAAAAAATCCTAATGATAATCTTTTTTATGCTTATACTGGATATATTTGTGTGTAGATGGTCACACACACACACACACACACACACACAAACACACGTTTTATCGCATGAATTTTAAAACATGATTTTCCATAGCAATAAAGCATGAACATATGCCACATCATTAAATATTCTCCGGTACCAGTGGTTCTCAAACAAATTTTCCTTTAGCTACTAGTAGTTAAGATGGGCACAATGCAGATTTTCCAGTACCAAACAGAGATCTAAGAACACATACTCAAGATTTTTTTCTGTTAGAAAAAAAGATGTGTTCATTGTCCAAATTATTTCAAAGTCAGGCACAGCCAGTTAACGTCCAGGCCTCTAGTGAGCGTTGGTGTTTAGGATAATAAAAGCTAGCTGGACAGGAATCATAAATAGCCACTTAAAAATCGGCCAAATGTTAGCTGAACTTAAAAGGGCCGTCTTACTCTGAGACGTCTGTGGTGTAAATATTTCTTTATGTGCAGTTTCTGACCCCTTCCTTTTTCAGGCTCAGCTTAAATATTAGAAAGAACTTGAACGTGTTGGGGGGAGGGGGGTGTCTCTTTTTGCAGCCTGACTTAATTTTCCAATGCATCATTTGTCTGTCATCTGTCTCTAGGTCTGCTGCCTCTTACGTCCATAAATACCAAGATGAAGGGTCTGAGTCTGTCTTGCTGACAAGTGTGTCTCCTGTGCCTGGCACTGTGCTTGGCATATAGCAGCTACCTGAACACCTGTGGAATGAATCATGAAAGCCAACAGATGCTCTTTCCTGTAAAACTGTCTACACACATCCGCGCAGAACATTTTGCACAAACTTTTAGGGAGTTTATGATCTTCTTTAAAGTTAAGAGCCTCATTCCACAATATCCTGTCTTATTCATTGACCGACATTTATTTATCCAAAGGCCTATTTTATGGACACACAGATCAAAGGTTAGCAAA
>NW_007811372.1:0-970 GCF_000696425.1 Galeopterus variegatus | reverse complement strand
ACCAACATTTAACAATGACTCTGCTTGAGTGGGTAAGAGTTTTATATCTTTGGTTGAGAATACAAGTGAATGGTGAGGCAGGGTATCAGGAATACAAGAGTATTTTGGAACACAAAGTAAATTTGGTAATATTTCTGAGAGACTATCCAGTAATGAGATGGGCATATTTAAATCCTCAGATGTACATTTGCAGCTGGAAGAAAATTTTCTCCAGATCAGTGTGAGTGTGTCCCTAGAGAATTTCTAATTCTGAAAGGCCATGAAACCTCTGTGATCATTGAATTCCTATTTTAACCAATGTAAGATTAAAACTTTTTAAAATCTTAGCATGGGTCTTAACAATCCTGAAAAATTCACCGAATCAATCAAAAATCCTAATGCATTTAATATACTGCACATTTGAGAAAATACTCTCCAGGTTGAACTAAAGTGCAGATGCCAACTCTGATATCACTTGTCATTTTATTTACAAAGAGAGTTGAAAGAAGACATTTTATGATTGGAAATAAATCTGTCAAAAAACTTGCATAGAAATTAGACTTTGAGAGGCTTATGTCTTAGAATGATTTCCTACATAGAAAGGTTGCTTGCAATTAAAAATTAATCCTTTCACTATAAACTATTTTGAATAAAATTTATAAGCTCTTTAAAAAGTATAATAAGAAAGGTTCAAGACGGCGACAGGTCTGGAGAGGGGGCACCAGAAGACAGAATGAACCTGAGAAGTGTGCGCTGAGCTGCCAGAGTGCTATTTACATTTCCAAGAGCAACAAAAAATGAATAAGTCTTTGAACAGCTAATCTACAACTTTAAAAAAGCAACTACAGACTCGAAGTTTAGGGCCGACACAAAAGAAGATTCCTGAGAGCGCCCGAGTCGCACTGCAGGACCAAGTGAGCAGCCCCAGGTGGCAGAGACCAGAGACCAAAGACGGGGTCCACACCAATGCGGAAACGGAGAGAGAGCCGCC
>NW_007811371.1:0-970 GCF_000696425.1 Galeopterus variegatus | reverse complement strand
ATACCCAAAAGAATTGAAATCATGGTTTCAAAGAGATATCTGCATTCCCCTGTTCATTGCAGCATTATTCACTGTAGACAAGACATGGAAACAACCCAAATGTCCATTGTCAGGTGAATGGATAAAGAAAGTCAGGTATATGTGAAGGTACTTCAGAAAGTTCAAGGAAATATTTATATTCTCTTTGAATTCTATTATTATCTTTTAATTCTATTTTTCCGCAAACTTTTTGAAGTACTCTGATACATACAATGAAATATTATCAGACTTTAAAAAGAAGAAAATCCTGCCACTTGCTACAACATGGATGAACTTGGATGACATTGTATTAGTCTGTTTCTGTTGCTTATAGCAGAATACCTGAAACTGGGTAATTAATAAAGAAATGAAATCTGTTTATTACAGTTTTGGAGGCTGGGAAGTCCAAGGTCCATGGAACACATCTGGACAGGGCCTTCTTAAGTGAATCAGGGTATCACATGGCCAATGGGCTGAGCAAGAGAGAGTCAACCTTCTCACTCACTTTCCTTATAGAGCCATCAGAATCAGGCAGATTATACCATAAATGGATCAATTCATTCACAAGGGCACAATCATTACACTCCAATCACCTCTTAAAGGCCCCAACTTTCAAATGCCATAACTGGATTTCCCATCCTCTTAACACTGTTACAATGGAGATCAAGTTTCCAATACACAAACTTTTGGGGGGCACATATGACCCATAGCAGACATTATGCTAAGCAAAATAATCCAGTCACAGAAAGACAAAGACTGCATGATTCAGCTTATATGAAGTATCTAAAATAGCTCATAGAAACAGCAAGTATAAAGGTAGTGGCCAGGGGCTGGGGGATGAGGAAATGAGGAATTGTTGCTCAATGGGTGTAAAGTTTCAGTTATGCAAGGTGAATAAGTTCTAGGTATCTACTATACAACATAGTACCTATAGATAACAGTATGGAATTTT
>NW_007811370.1:0-970 GCF_000696425.1 Galeopterus variegatus | reverse complement strand
ACAGTAGGGAACAGAGGGACAGAGAAGGATGCATAGCAAACAGACCCGATAGGTACTATGCGTAAGCCCACGAAGCCACGGCGTTTTTTTTGTTTGTTTCTTTGTTTTTTGCTGGCCAGTACGAGAATCTGAACCTTTGACCTTGGTGTTATGATACAAACCTCTAACCAACTGAGCTAACTTGCCAGTCACTGAAACTATGGTCTCCATGGGATAGCCAGAGTAGCACATTGGGGATGCTGGGGTTGCACTGGTCACAACAGCCAGATCTCTGTCTTCTTGAGGACTGGATGAATTTAAACTGAGGTCTGGATGTGAGGTATCCTATCTACCCTGCTGCAAAAGAACCCTTTGTTTTAGGCTAAGACAAGGCTACCGTACTAGAAGTGAAGAAGGGAAAGAAGGGAAGGAGAGAGAGGCGAAGGGAGGAGGAAGAAAGGTGCCCAGCCTTCTCTTTAGTTACATATTGTTGTTTATCTAACTCAACAAGAGAGACTTTTTAAAGTAATGGACAATCTTGAGTTTGGCTTGGGAATTAAATAACTCCCTCTCTGTCTTTCTGTCACATGCACACACGCATCATGTTTAGAAGCCTCAAACACAGAGGAGCTCTCTCTTTTATGTTGTTACAAGACTACTCTACATGTTTGACCCTGACTCAGTTCAACTTCCTTTCCAGCATCTTTGAACATGGTGGCAGAGGTGAGGAAGAGCTGAGTCACCAGAGATAAAGTATAGTTCAAGTAACCCATCTATAAATCATAAAGATTTAGTTCCACGTTAAATTGTTACCAGGCCTTAAGAATTGGACTTTGGGGCCAGCCCGGTGGCACACTGCTACAGTGTGCCGCTTGGGAGTGCGGCAGCGCTCCCGCTGAGGGTTTGGATCCCACATGCAGACCGGTTCCGGCTCACTGGCTGAGCGAGGTGCGGGTGCGACACTGAGGGTTGCGATCCCGTTGCCGGTCCC
>NW_007811369.1:0-970 GCF_000696425.1 Galeopterus variegatus | reverse complement strand
TTGATAAAATTATGGATCACTGAATAAACCAAAAGTTCAAGTAGAGATTATATATATACATCACATGTACAGAATTACTAATATACATATATTATATTTACATATTAATATATATAAGTACACATAGGCTAGTATAGGACATATGTCTAAGTGTGCTGACTTTACAAATGGTGCATTCTTAGCTTCAGGTTTACAATGAGGGATAAAGATGCCATTTCAGTCATCATTCTAAGTAGAACTATATTGTTTTCTATATGGAACAATAGAATGAAATTAAGTTATACATTAGGATATGTAGCCAAAACATCAGTGCTTATAAAAAACATTGTGTTCTGTTTAATATATAATTACAAACAGTTTTCTAAGATAATCTACAAATTTATACTCTCACCAGCTCTATATGAGATTTCCCTCAACTCTGCATCTCACAAAACTTGGTATGTTCTATATCTTTTTTGATTTTAATCATTCTGAAGGTATGTATTCTGATTGTCTTTTAGTTTTAATTTGCATTTCTCTAATTACAATGATTACAACTTTTCAACCAATTTGCTAGAATTTTTAAATTAAGATCACAATGAATGAACAGATTAATTTGAAGATCATATCTTTAAAATATTAAAACTTCTGATCTGTAAACATGATATATTCTTCCACTGGTTTGTACCATGTATAGTTTATTTCATTCATTTATGAGTTTTAGGGAGAGCAGTTTAACATACTATTGTATTTCAATATTGGTATATGGTATTTTGTATGTTATGATACATTTATTATTTATTTTTCTGCATATCTTGTTTGTTGCTGCTATTTAAGAAGAATTGATTTTTTTCACAATAAAAATGCCTTTTAAGTCATCTCAGCATGTCAATTCTTGCTAGAAATCAAACACAAAACATCTGCATTTTAAGGCTAGAATATATTTAACTAACTCAACCAAATGAATAGAAGAGGATGAAGGTGCAGTGAT
>NW_007811368.1:0-970 GCF_000696425.1 Galeopterus variegatus | reverse complement strand
CCTACGCCACAGGGAAGGATCAGCTGTACTCTTTCCACATCCCCATTTCTGGCAACCTGATGGATCTTTCCCAAGATGACTGAGTCGGATCTCCCTGCTCGCCCGAAGGCCGATTCTCTATCTCAACCAGACCGCATCTGCGCTCGCCTCCCGTAGCCTGGTGGAGGTGCCCGAGAGTGACTCTCTCTTCGGCCCTCAAAAGTCAAAAAGCTTCTTCATTGTAAGATAGCAGCTTCAGAGGCCCGTCCCCTCACCTGGCCCCTTGGCCCTTACCCACTCTTGAAGCCAGTATGAGCAAGTATTACTCCATACGATTTTGGAGAAGCCAACATCTCTGCCACAACAGCACCACTTAAAAGCCTCCCGTTGGGACCGGAAACCAAGAAGCAGGTCGAAACAGGAGTGAGCATTCGCACCGAGCCCTAGTGCCCAAGCTTCTAAGAGGGCGCCTTCAGGGACCTCGCGTGGACCAGTGGTTGCTGAGTGACGTAAGCAGTCACTAGGTAGATTGAAAGTTCGTTCTCACTGGCTCTTTGTTGCCTTGGCTAGACATCAATTCAATACTAAGCTTGCGCCTGGCTCCACTTCCTGGTTCACGGTAAATCTGTTATCCAGTTCCCCTACTCCACAGGTAAGGATCAGCTGTACTCTTTGCACATCACCATTTCTGGCAACCTGATGGATCTTTCCCAAGATGTCTGAGTCGTATCTCCTAGCTCAGCCAAAAGCCGATTCTCTTTCGAAACCAAACCGCGTCGGCGTTCGACTCCTTGGCCTGGCTCGGCCCCCTACTTCTCCTTCCATTCTGTCATCCACATCCCCAAGCCACACGGAATGATCAGCTCTACTATTCAAACATCACCATTTCTGGCAGAGTTATGGCTTTTTCCCTGATGTCTAAGTCGGATGTGGTAGTTCGGCCGAAAGCCGATTCTATTTCTCAACCAGACCGCGTCTGCGCTCGCCTCCC
>NW_007811367.1:0-970 GCF_000696425.1 Galeopterus variegatus | reverse complement strand
GTGTTGTCAGCACCACGCTCTCCCAAGTGAGCTAACCAGCCATCCCTATATAGGGATCCGACCCTGTGGCCTTGGTGCCATCAGCACCGCACTCTCCCAAGGGAGCCACGGGCTGGCCCTTTTCCCTGAACTTTTTGAAGAACCCTTGTATGTACAGAGAGAACCCTTCTCATACAGAGAGAAATCATAAAGCAGGTGTAGCTAACAGTTAATCTCTGACGAAGCGTATACGGGAGCGCATTGCATTCTTGCAACTTTTCTTTACGTTTGAAATGACTTCAAGAGAAGAAGCTAAAAAGGGAAAGAAAAGCAACACCCAGAAGAGGCAGTGCAGTTCGAGCGCGCCCACCCCCGTGCCGGCACCATGACCTCCCAGCAGTGGCACACGCAGCGGATCCCATTTTCCTAGTGACTTCTGAGATTTGGTTGGAGATGGGTTCCAGGGACCAGGGCTCTGGCTGAGGGAAGGCTCTGCTCTGTGTTACGCGGTGCCCAGCAGCACCACCTCCCAGATGAATTGTCCTGAATTGGTAGGTTTTGTCCCCAAAACTGTCTTGTAACTTGAAAAATACCTATCTCAAAACACTCAGGGAAAGGAAAGAAGGAGGGAAGGAGGGAGGAAACAAGAGGGGATGAGGAACCAGGAGTGGCCCCCACCTGGATTCAGGTGACAATGGCGAACAAGAAGCTGTGCTGGGGTCAGGCAAATGTAGCATCAAGGATGGTCACGCCTACACACAGCAATTCTATTTCCCGTTTCTAAAATTCCCAGTCGAGAGTTTTCACAAACAGTTCTCTTATCCCCACTCACGCTGCTGTCACTCTCGTCATGGTGCTGTAACCTCCTCCCAAGGACAACACGAAAGCAGTGGGCTCAGGAGAGGCCAAGAGGACGAGGAAGCTGGGTAGGAGCTCTGTCACCTTAGATAACGCATTTCTCCTGTCTTAGTATGAGGTCCCGGCGCTGTCT
>NW_007811366.1:0-970 GCF_000696425.1 Galeopterus variegatus | reverse complement strand
GGTGTGAGTTACATTTCAAAAACTGAATTCACTAAGAGTTAGCTTCAAGACATTGCTTTAGGATGAAATGCAGCCCTTCAGAAGAGAGGTATGGTAACTGATCAGAAGAACGTTGTGGTGACCCTGTGCAAAGGGATGCCCAGTCCCCTGGATGTAGGAGAGTTGGCAGTGACCACGCACATCAAACACTCTGATCCTGTTGGTGGAAATCTAGCCTCTAGGAATGTGTGAGATACCAAAGCAGTCATGTCCAAGGCCTGTGCCAAAGATGTCAGTATTGGCTACTCAGGAAGAGACCGGGTCTTCCCAGCCCTGGCCATCCACTAGGATGTGACACTCAGGGAGATGGCATGTAAGTTCTACATACTCTCCATAACACCATAGAAGGTCAATAGGGAGACTTGGTGAGCTTTGGACATTCGGGTTCCTCTGTGAAACAATCTTCCTTTATATACATACTGACCTCAGACTCCTCCAAAATTCCTTGGATCAAGGCCCTTTCTGCCTCCTTAATCCTGACCTTGTTAACCCAGAGACCTCTGAATAGTTTCCTAAGTCACCTGGAGTCAGATAGGGGACAAGTAGCCTCCTTTAGTTTTCAAAACAACCTTGGAAGCTGGCCAGTTTCCAGGTGACCACAGGATGGCAGGGACTTTACAGAGCACCCTCCTGGGGCAGGTCCATAGGAGCCCACTGGATGACACCTCTCAGCCTTGTCCTACCATGACATTTGGAAGCAAATACTGCTGAGTGAAAGAAGAGTCGTAAAAAAGAGAAGAATTTCATGTCTATCAAATCCCATGACATTTTACCCTTCTTCATTTGTCTCTTATTATGAGTGTTTAAAGCCGGGGGGTATGACTTATGTTCTTGTCTGGCAGCCTTGAGTGTTACATTTATTACAGAAGAGCCCTGACCCCCATGGAGAGCACCTCTGTGAAGGCTCGTGGAAAGTATATTCATAACTGAT
>NW_007811365.1:0-970 GCF_000696425.1 Galeopterus variegatus | reverse complement strand
GCAAGGTAATTTAAGCTACGGGGAGACCATTCATGGAAAGGCTCTTCCAACTGTTTCATGTATGTAAATGATTTGCAGGGTTTAAATCCTATTTGGGAACAAATTCCTTGTAGAATAAAAACTATAATTGAGCATTATTATTATATAAAACATAGGAAACATTATTCTACAGGTGGCTCGTTGGTCTAGGGGTATGATTCTCGCTTCGGGTGTGAGAGGTCCCGGGTTCAAATCCCGGACGAGCCCACTTCATTTTCTCCCAACAGGATGTCAAGAAAGGTGAACAATGGGACTTTCTTGGGAGCAGCCCAGTATCTAATCCGGGCCATCCTACCGGGGCAGGCATCAGAACGTTGTTACAGATGCGCCCGTGCTCTTCCAATTCTCCAGTCAATCCCTTCTCAAGTGAAAGGCCCTGAGCTGTCTGTGCGCCGCGTGTGCGCGCGTGCGTGCGTGCCTGGCCGAGGGCGGGGGCGTGATTGCAGTCCCCGGGTCAGCAGGTCGTCGTCCTGCCCTTCCTAGGGAAGACTGCTTTAATTTCCACTTCGCTGATCATTCTCTGACAGCGTTTACTCCTCCACCACACTGGAAAGTGAGTCACCTCAGGTGCCGCTGTTGCCACCGTTTCTGATGAGGTCGACTGTCAGGATGTGAGATTCCTGTCTTTTTTCTGCCTATGCGTTTCGCCATACAGCTGCCTTTCCTGGTTAGAGTATATCCATTTATTCGTACAGAGAATGAGTATACAATGAATACTGCGTGTCCAGCTCAATGATGGATGCTAGGAATGCAGTGATGGATAAGGAAAAAAACATGGTTTTATTTCTATGGAACTTCATATCACAAGTAACTAAATATTTACAGTTATGCATTCTATGAGAAAGTACAGAATTCCCATCGAGGCACCAGGGCATACCTATAGACTCCAGAGAATATTTCAGGCCAAGGTTCGTCCACTTGGAAAAATCAA
>NW_007811364.1:0-970 GCF_000696425.1 Galeopterus variegatus | reverse complement strand
TGCAATTAAATGAGGTATTTTCATTTATATGCAAAACTACAGAAGACAAATATCATCTCTAATAGCAGAAAGCAGGCCAATGGTTACCTGAGGCCAAGGTGGAGGGGTGGACTAATTCTCAAGTAATGTTTTGTATCTTGATTATGGTAGAAGCTACATGTTCATATAAATTTGTCAAAATGTTTTGAAATATACAATTACAGTAGTAATAGTTCCCTAGTATTTAAATTGTATTTTAAGATTATATATAACTCCCATTGCAACATTTCTCATCCTCTCCCAACTTTCAGGCCCTTCCAAAAGCCATCACACATGGTAGAACATGGTAGGAGTGGAAGAAAAACATTGTCAAGATGGATAAGTGTTGTCATCTTGTCACCGGGATCTTCTCTACCTTTTCAGTGGCCTCCCCTCTTCTGTTTGTTCTCTGTTAGAACTGTGACCTTCAGAACCTGCCCATATACACTTGAGCATCTCAGCATTAGTGAGCATTTAGCACTAAAAACCTTACCCAAATCAGCACCTCAAGTTCACATCAATATGTCAGGGAAACACTTGAATTTTATAGATATGTCTTATCAACTAGAGAAGATACAACAAGCATTGTAAGAAAACAAGGGAATGCTGCTTTTTCCTGTGTTCTTGTGTAATTGACATGGATACAGAATGACAGAGGAATGACAGTGAGCTGGAGAAAAGAGAGGGAGAGAAACCAGGGCACCAGAATTCACGATTGGGATCTAATTGAAGAGAAAGGCAGCAGTAGAGGTTGATATCATGAAAAAGGTACACAAAACTTGAGAACCATTGCAGCTTGTGAGAGAGATAAAGATAAAATTGGGAGAGGGGACATTAAAAGTTTTCTTAGACATGAATTAATATACCTTTTCATGTACTTTAAAAGATTCAAGTAATATCTGATTTAAACTTTTAATTTTTCTTGGTTATAGATTGACATAATTGAAATATG
>NW_007811363.1:0-970 GCF_000696425.1 Galeopterus variegatus | reverse complement strand
TCCCCATGTGCTCTTTTGGTCTGGGTATTTTCTTGACACACATGTCATTTGAATGGCAACTGGGGGGAAAACACTTTTAGTTACTAAGTGACATATTGTTTGGTTTTTCTTGATTTAACTGTTAGTTTCCAAACCATCAAAATATATGAGAGTGCATTTATTTGGGCAAATTGGATCTTTAACAATAATATCTTTAACTCAAATGACCCAGATTTTTAGAACATTACTAAATTTGGGTGATGGTTGAGCATGGGATGAGTAAAGACCTACCTAATGAACTGCTGGGCTAAGTTTTTGCTTCATTTTTATTTGGCCAATCTAGTCTAAATTCAAGAAATATAGATGTTTACAGTATCTGATTAATGGTGGATACACTTTACACATTCAAGTGAAATCATTTATCATTTATTCAAACTAATTTGATATATCACTTTGAACTAAAGTGATTTAAATCATTGCACATGTACAAATTTTAAATCAATATAATTTTGTAGCAAAAATCAATTTAAAAACATCCTTTCCTTTCATGAATGTCATGCACATTTCATTGAGTGAAAGGAGCCAGACAGAAAAGTTTATATTGATATGCTTCCATTTACATAAAGATCTAGCACAGGCAAAACTAACAGATGGTAATAAAAATCAGAGAGAGAACACCACATGGATCAGGGAGGAGTAGAAGTGGAAACTACAAAGACACACAAGGAAATTTCCTGAGGCGATGGAAATAGTCTGTACAAGGGAATTTCAAAAAGTTCATGGAAAAATGAAATTTAAAAAATAATATGAATCTTTTCATGAACTTTTTAAAGACCCCCCATATCTTGATTAGAGTGGTGGTTACATGGGTATACATACATACTTGTCAAAATACATACCTCTCATTGACGTGTACATTGGAAAAAAGCTGTGCATTTCATGTAAATTATGCAAATTATCCAATAAAGTTGATTTATTTAAAAAAAAAAAA
>NW_007811362.1:0-970 GCF_000696425.1 Galeopterus variegatus | reverse complement strand
CCATCCCTATATGGGATCCGAACCCGTGGCCTTGGTGTTATCAGCACCGCACTCTCCTGAGCCAGCCACGGGCCGGCCCCCTCAACTTCTCTTTTATATTTCTAATATTGACCTTATCACGAGAGACAAGAAATTATCTTCTATGCCTATTGTCTAAAGACTTGGCTAATACTGGAAGAACCTCATGTAAATTAAATTCAAGTGTACAACAGGATAATTTTTTTTTAAATGACCAGTAAGGGGATCTTAACCCTTGACTTGGTGTTGTCAGCACCACGCTCAGCCAGCGAGCTAACTGGCCATCCCTATGTGGGATCCGAACCCGGGGCCTTGGTGTTATCAGCACCGCACTCTACCGAGTGAGCCACGGGCCGGCCCACAACAGGATAATTTTAACTCATCCTTTCCCCCGTCACACATACACAATTCAAAACACTGCTCCATCAGTCTGAAATGAGGGGTTTTTTTGAGTGGTAGCAGAGAAGAATAATTTTCTTCGTGTACAATAATCAGAAGTTTAACAAACAAGAGCATAGATGTACCACTGTGTTGCAGTGTTAACTACTAGAAGTAAAACCTAAGATGGACATAGGAAAGGAGAGTCAGGGAGCTGCAATGAATTCCTAATTTATCCAGAATGTAGTGCCAAGGAGATTATTTCATTCATTCATTCATACTTTGACTAAATAAATACCTGTTATGCATCAGACTAAATAAATATCTGTTATGCGTCTGGCACTGTTAGATGAGAGATAGTGAAGTGAATACAGTCCCTGCTCTCCTGGGGTTTACATTCCACTGTTAGTAAACAATTCCCTCAAACATTTATTGTGTGCATTCTGTGAGTAGGACCCTGAACAAGGCATACCATTAGGAGGGTTGGGTGAGATACTCTCTCTGGAAGTGCTGGTAGCCAGTTATTCAAAAGATACCCACTGGGCTCATTTGCTAGGCATTCTGCTAGGTTCTT
>NW_007811361.1:0-971 GCF_000696425.1 Galeopterus variegatus | reverse complement strand
AGTTTATATAGGAGTCTCAGTTTCTTAATTAAGCAAAAATTAGAACCATAATTAGAAAACAAAAAAAATATATAAAAATTATAGCTATCCATTTGTAATACTGTAGAACTCTTTATTCACCCTTTGACTACCTATAATTAAAAGATATCTTGTTGTTGTAAAATAACAAAATATCTTTTAATTATAGGTAGCCATCTCACTCTACTCAGGATGGCTAATATCCAAAAGACCGTGAATGATAAATGCTGGCAAGGTTGTGGAGAAAAAGGAACTCTCATACATTGTTGGTGGGACTGCAAAATGGTGCAGCCTCTATGGAAAATGGTATGGATATTCCTCAAACAATTGCAGGTAGTTCTACCATATGACCCAGCTTTCCCACCGCTGGGAATATACCCAGAGGAATGGAAACCATCAAGTCAAAGTATAGTATACCTGTTCTCCAATGTTCATTGCAGCACTATTTACAATAGCTAAGAGTTGGAACCAGCCCAAATGTCCATCATCATGTAAGTGGATATAGAAATGTGGTATATCCACACAATGGAATACTACTCTGCTATAAAAAAGAATGAAATACTAACATTTACAACAACATGGATGGACCTAGAGAAAATTATATTAAGTGAAACAAGTCAGGCACATAAAGAGAAATATCACATGTTCTCACTTATTCGTGGGAGCTAAAAATAAATAAATACACAAATAAACTGGGCGGGGGCGGAAGGAAGAAGACACAACAATTACAATTCTTTGAAGTTGATAGGACAAGCAATTAGATATGAGGTTGTTGGGAGGGAGGGGGGAGAAGTAGCGGGGAGGGAGGTTTTGGTAATGGGCCACAATAATCAACCACATTGTATATTGACAAAATAAAATTAAATTTTTTTAAAAAGATATCTTGTAATAATTATTTAATGACAAAATTTGTTTTTTGTTTTTATTTTGAAATATTGCCTTAACATTTAAGA
>NW_007811360.1:0-971 GCF_000696425.1 Galeopterus variegatus | reverse complement strand
GTCTGTAGTTTTCTTTAACTGTAAAGCTTTTGTCTGGTTTTGATATCAGATTAATGCTGGTTTCCTGGAATAAGTTGGGAAGTAGCCCTTTCGGTTTGATTTTCTGGAGGAGTTTGTGTTCAATTGGAATTATTTCTTCCTTAAATATTTAGTAGTCTTTGTGAAAAGGTTTTGAATTATGATTCATTTTTTCAAATAGGCATAGAAATGTACAAGTTATCTACATCTTCTTTAGGAAATTTTGGTAGACTTTGTTTCTCAACAAATTTTGCCATTTTACCTGACTTATCAAATTCACTAGCATAAAGTTATTCAAAATATTTACTTCTTATTCTTTTAGTATCTGTGGGATCCGAAGTGATGACATTCTTGATATTGGTCATTTGTTTCACGTCTCTTTTTTCCTCTGGACTACTCTTGCTAGAGGTTTAGCAGTTTCATTGATCTTAGATAACCAGTTTTTGGTTGCATTGATTATATCTCTTATTTCACTGTCCACTATTTTAATGATCATCACTCTGGTTATTATTATTTTTTTCCTTCTGATTACTATGGATATAATTTCTATTAAAATTTTTTTTTGAACCTGAAAGGAGAGATACTGCATTTGAGATGTTTCTTTTATTTTTTTCCTTTTTGTCTTTTTTACTGACCAGTTCGAGATCGCAACCCTTGGTGTCGCTCCCGTACCGGGGACCGGCAACGGGATCGCAACCCTCGGTGTCGTGCCCGTACCGGGGACCGGCAACGGGATCGCAACCCTTGGTGCTGCGCCCCCACCGCACGCAGCCAGTGAGCGGGAACCGGTCTCCACATGGGATCCAAACCCTCGGCGGGAGCACCGCCGTGCTCCCAAGCGGTGCACTCTCCACTGTGCCACCGGGCCGGCCCGAGGCAGAAATTATTTTACGAAGGTTTATTGAGAGCCAAATGTGAGGATCAACCTGGAAAACATAAACCAACAAAGGGGG
>NW_007811359.1:0-971 GCF_000696425.1 Galeopterus variegatus | reverse complement strand
TATAATTTTCCAAGATTCTGATTTATTTTTTTATTGTCTGTATCTCTTTGTTGTCTTTCTCTTTCATGTCCTGGAATATCTTTTTGGCTTCATTGCGATTTCCAATTTTTTCCCATCATTTTTAGTTTCCTTAGTATTGCCCTTTGAGATTCCCCCACAGACAATTCATCAATTTTGTGTGGTTTCAGTTCTGGTAATGGAGAATTTTAGTCTTCCTTTGGACGAGCCATTTCCCTGTTTTTTCATGATTCTCAAATCTTTGCCTTGTCATCTGGGTATCTCATGGTGTAGTCCCTTCTTTTAATTCTAGGAGTGGCTTTTGAAGAGGGAGACTCTTTCCTGTAGACATATTCTGTAGAGGATTCATAAAGTAAATGTACTTCACAGGGCCTGGTTTTCCAAAGCCTTGCAGTTTCAAATATTGACCTTGTGGAGGACTGGAAATTTTCCTCAGGCTATAAAGTCTCTGGTGTAAGATAAATATTGTAACACAGCAAGGTTGCTGGCTCAAGGAGACATGACTGATTGTTATGTAAAGATACAGAGAAATTGCTTTAAGAAGCAAATGTTTGCTAAGATCAAGCTTTCATTAGGGGATCACTTAAATTGTCTACTGGAATGTCATCTGGCTTGTTTTCACTGAGTTTCCAGCCTACATTGTTAAACTGTAACCCCACCTAGTTCTCTTCCTGTAACTTCCTGGGCTGGAGAATAAATGCAGGAAGAGAACCCCAATTTGGGGTTAATTTTCCAAGAAAGGAGTGCCTCTTGCTTGAGGGTTTCAAGGAAGTTAACCACTTTGGGGCTTCTCACTATTCAGAAGAGATGGGCTTTGAGTAATCCTTTGCAGCTCTGTCACCCAGGGGAAAAGGGGTGACAAATCCATTGGGGGCAAAGCAACAATATTCTGTATTAACAGCTAGACTGGGCATTTTAAGTTTGGATCTGAATGAG
Organism: Galeopterus variegatus; assembly: GCF_000696425.1. Taxonomy (NCBI): domain Eukaryota; kingdom Metazoa; phylum Chordata; class Mammalia; order Dermoptera; family Cynocephalidae; genus Galeopterus; species Galeopterus variegatus. The sequence continues at coordinate 17 of NW_007811359.1, read as the reverse complement.
TGCAGTGGTGCAGACTT
>NW_007811358.1:0-971 GCF_000696425.1 Galeopterus variegatus | reverse complement strand
CTTGTTGCTGGTGGTGGTGGTGGCAGTGTTTTTTGGTGACTGGCTGGTATGGGGATCCCAGCCCTTCACCTTGGTCTTACAACACTACGCTCTAACTAACTGAGCTAACCAGCCAGCCCTGTGTTCGTCTCTTTAGAAGAACGTCATAACATGTTCTGGACTTTTAGATACCTACAAATTTTACCAGTATGGCAGTACCCTGAATATTCAATGGGTTTGTCTTCTACCCCCTGATACACATGTATCTCACTGAGGCACGTAGGGTATTAGCATTTCCAATAAGCATGGCATCGTCAATATAGTAGAGAAGTGTGATATTGTGATGTTCTGCAGAAGGTCAAGATAACTGAAATCCCTACATACTGTGTTATGACAGGGACCAGGAGAGTTAACATAGCCCTAAGGCAAAACAGTGACTGTGTAGAGTTGCCCCCTCAATGTCAAGGCAACTTTCTCCTGATTATCTTTACTGATGGAGATCTAGTCAGCAACCTTTTGCTGTAAAAGGTCAGATAGTAAATATTTTCAGCCACATGGTTCTGCTACAATTATTTAACTCTGCCTTTGTAACCTGTGGTTGTATTTGGGCCATGAGCTGTAGTTTGCCTAGCCCTGGTCTAGAAGAATGTGTTCTCCAGGTTAATAGCTGCATATAAAGCACCAGAGACTGTGATGATCTGCTCCATTAAAGGTACCACATTTTGCATGTAAGCTGCAATGGGAGTTATCACCCGCCTAAGTTTATGGCTGTACACCATTGTCTGCTATGACCCATCTATTTTTCAGGACCCAGACAGGTCAACTGAATGGGTATGTGATGACACCATGACCCCTGCACCCTTTAACTCTTTTGTGGTAGTGAAAATCTCTGCAATTCCTCCTGGGATGCAGATTACTTCTCATTTATCATACAGGGCAGGGATGTATAGGTACAGGTGTGTGTGTGTGTGTGTGTGTGTGTGTGTGTGTGT
>NW_007811357.1:0-971 GCF_000696425.1 Galeopterus variegatus | reverse complement strand
ATTCGCAGGGGAGATAAACTTTCCATCTATGCACAGGTGACTGACATATTTTACCTATGTTCTCCATTTTACTTATAAGTGTATATTTGCTCAGGAAAATCAATACCAGCTCTGGTGCTGGTCCAGGGCTTTATACTCTTTGCCCATGTTGCATGGAAACCAAAGGAACTGTGTAAAACCGACCATTTACTACACTATTTTTCAGTTTATTATTTCTTATCACTGTATATTTTTATATTCTGTCTTGCTATCTGTATGGATAATTGCATTATATTTTATCTAGAAACACCTCTTAGTGTAGCATTTATATTGCCAGAATAAAAATATATTCCTTATTCTTAAAGGCTGTGGTAATAATTTCTTCAGAATAGAATTGCCATTACTGTTCTATAAAAACATGCTTTAAAATTTAGTTAAAGCAAATATGGTCTTGATTTTTCATGACAATAGAATATCCCCCCCCCCCCTTTATTCCCCTTATTTTTCTGGTGGTTCATCTATAGTCTAACATGAATTCAGTGACATTTACCTTGTTTATTGGGGATGAAATTTTGTAATTAATTAAATATTAGCATTAATTAAAAACATCTCATTTCTTGAGATATATTTTACTCATTCTTTTTTTTAAAAAATGTTATCAATACACAATGTGGTTGATTATTGTGGCCCATTGCTGAAATCTCCCTCCCACCTCCCTCTCCCCCCTCCCTCCCAACATCCTCATTATCTGTTCGCTTGTCATAACAACTTCAAGGAATTGTGATTGTTGTGCCTTCTTCCCTCCCCTTCCATTTATTTATATATTTATTTGTTTATTTTTAGCTCCCACAAATAAGTGAGAACATGTGATATTTCTCTTTCTGTGCCTGACTCGTTTCACTTAATCTAATTCTCTCTAGATCCATCTATATCATTGCAAATGGCAGCATTTCATTCGTTTTTATAGCTAAGTAGTATTCCATTGTGTAGAT
>NW_007811356.1:0-971 GCF_000696425.1 Galeopterus variegatus | reverse complement strand
TTTTTTTTTTTTTTCATACTGACACATTATAAAGGCCATGGCTTTTGTAAAAACATTCATCTAAAAATTCATGAAAATATTCAAATGCAAAGGATTAAAAAACAGACATTAAAGGAACATTAAACTGTAGTTTAAACTGGAATTATAGCAGTATAATTTAGTTCCATGAATTGATTTCTTTGACATTAACAGCTTTTTGTTTCTAGGATTTTGTGAGAATTTTCCTGTTTTTTGGAGGTGGTTATGGGGGTGATAAGTCTCTTACTACGAAGTGGGTAAGTCTACCCAGTAATTCTCTGGTACTGAAATCACATATTTATAGGAATCTCTAAAAGCACAAAGCACAATATTCTTCTCTTCCATATTGTGATCTATATGAATTTCTGGATTTCATGGTCAGTAGCCTATTTTGAGTAATCAGCCTAATACTTTGAAAATGGATACAGAGAAAAGTCCCTGTTGAGGAAGTTATTTAACATATCATAAAAACCTGTGAACCAACACAATCATCAGTAATATTCAGCATCTATTTTCAAAAAACTAAAACCTCACATTATTTTCACAACTGTCTCTAAATGGCACCAAACAAATTTATCCTCTCCATTTCACAGACAGAAGAATACCATATTTATTTACCTAAGACTATGTCATGAGGGAGTAATACTTAGAAATGCAGTCTCACATTTATCTAAAATTTTTTCAAGTAACAGACGAATAATGTTATTTGCATAATACATAGTGACAGATTATTTTGTGCCATTTTCATACTTTATTTTAAAGACTTCTTTTCACTTAAGATAAATCCTATATTTCATTTTTAATGTTTATAGCAAACCAATTCCTAACTACTGCATATATATTTAAATTTCATTTTGGCTGAAGCACAGAAGGAAAATCTAATTTCCGTACAACTGCTGAATACTCACTGAATTCTTCATACCCCAACCCAAGGGCCCTACATTTGAATGATC
>NW_007811355.1:0-971 GCF_000696425.1 Galeopterus variegatus | reverse complement strand
GCAGCAAGGAGAACCGCCCTCTTTCAGAGCATATGTATACAGTAGGACCTCTGCTTAAGGAGTGCTCCAGGAGCCCTCTCGCCTTACCACAGACGATCTCCTCCTGCACTCCACCTGGCCACACACCCACAGTCATACCCTAGTCATTAGCTTTACCAGTAAACGCGCCATCGCTGAAGTCTTGATTTCACACATCCCATCTGCGGACCATCACCTCCTACCCTTCTCTGATTTCATCAAGACCTCTAGTCCACCGGCCCCACGACTTTTCCACCCTTTATTGTTCCTCTCATATCTTTTTTTTAAATGCAGGTATAACTGACATGCAATAAATTGCACACACATAAAGTGTGCAGTTTGATAAGTTTTGACATATGCATACACCTGTGAAATCAGCACCACGATGAAGATAGCGAACATACCTATCTGTGCCCTTCAGATGGAGTCTCAGGTATTCTGTTATAGCAATGTAAAACAGGCTAAGACATCTACTAACAATTTTTGTCTCGAAGTCTGCTAAGTCTGATATTATTATAGGCACTTTCTTTTGGTTGCTATTTGCATGGTATACCTTTCTTCATTCTTTTAATTTCAACTTATTTGTATCTTTGAAGCTAACCTGTGCCTCTTGTACACAGGATATAGATGGATTGTATTTTTTAGTCCATCCTGCAAATCTCTGTCTTTTAAGTAGAGTGTTTAATCCATTCACATTTAATGTAATTAGTGATATGATAAGATTTACATTTGCCATTTTGTTATTTGTTCTCTATATGTCTTATTCTTTTTTGTTCTCCTCCTCCATTACTGCTTCCTTTGTATTAGTTATTTTCTACTGTGCCATTTTAATTCCCTTATAATTTCTTTTACTATGTTTTTTGAGTTGTTTTTTTTTGATTGGTTGTCCTGTGAATTGCAATTATCATCTTGATTTAAACAGTCTAATTCAGGTTAATATCATCTGCTGTGGG
>NW_007811354.1:0-971 GCF_000696425.1 Galeopterus variegatus | reverse complement strand
GTCTTGAGGGGAGTCGACTGATATTATTCCCCATTAAATGAGCTTTGAGAGGGTGCGGGCAGGAGAACCCAGGAGAATCCCGGGAAACTGGCGCTCTCAGCTAGTCACCCTTGTCGCAGCTCCTGCTAGAAAATGTTGTGGGATCAGTGGAGAAAGTCCCTGGGAGCGCCCTTCTCGGCAGGTTCAGGAGGAGTCAGAGGGTGGATTAAAGCCCCAAGAAAGAAGGGGAGTCGTGCCTGAGAGGTCCAGCCACTTGGCTGTAGTCTCCCGAGGGAGGGCCAGGGAGGGTGTCCGACGATCATGGTCACTTCTCCCCAGGGCCCATCTCGGTTAGGCTCAGAGAGGGAAGGAAGGGGTTAAGGGGGTGGGGGTGATGGGAGGGCGATCCAGCCACCTCTGAGAGCCTCCTCCAGGGTTTCTGCACCAAAATGTAAGGTCGCTGAGGAAGGAGACGCCATCCAGGTAAAGGAAGAAAAGATTTTATTAGCAAGCAGCAGGCAGACCTGCCGGGCTGAGCCGAAAAATGGTGTCAGCACCGAGAGGCAGTTGGATGTCTTCTTTTATAGGGATAAGCTTGGCATCTGGCCTGGCCTAGGAAGACGGTCACAATATTCTATTTTGGGTACAGCCTGCTTGTGGGAACAGACTTCGGGAGATAGAAACTTAGAGGAACAAAACTTAGAAAAACAAAACCGAAGGGTGGGAGCTTTCTAAAAGTCAGGTTTTCAGTTCCAGGGACCTAATAGGAAGAATGTTTCTGGCAAAAGAAACAGCATGTATGCAGAACCTAGGGAAAGAAGGAGATTGGTGCCACCCAGGCACTAGCAGAAGAACATTATGGAAAAGACAGTCACACATGTCGGGGAGGGAAGAATCACCACCAGAGCTTGTAGGCCTGGATGGATGCCCGGAATGTCACACAAAAGCTTTTCTCTGACCAAAACTTAATCCACTCCCAAAACTTCACTTTC
>NW_007811353.1:0-971 GCF_000696425.1 Galeopterus variegatus | reverse complement strand
GGCTGTAATCCTCTCCCTTATTCTCTGATCTATTGATTTGTTCAACAACTATTTATTGAGTATTTAAGTGTTCCAGATACTAATTCTATCCAGTTGAAACAGGTATATAAAGGCTGCTGTATTTTCTGAGACTTTGGTTTCCTCTTGAGGCGTGCCATTCATTCAGGAAGTGATAACTGAGTATCAATTAATGGTGTGGTCACTTGTTTCTACTTGTGGACCTAGGGCAAGAGGAGATGACATCAGTAGAGTAATGCATTGGTGTGGGATTGTGAAATATATATTTGGTCTTATTGTTACCAAACCCAAGTCCAGCAGCATACTGCCAAACAAAAACAAAAGACCTGGAAATCAAATGTTGGTGAAATAGGAAGTCAGCTTTATTCAGGTATAGCAGAAAGTAACCTGAGGGAGATGTTAGGCTAACCCATCTCCCCAGTAAACATGAAGGAGATGGCCAGACTAAAACCATCTCAAAGACTCAGATATACTGAGGAGTTTTTATAGTGGGAGTTGAGGAAATGGAATGTGGGAAGTAAAAAGCCAGGAGGAAGGGAGACTTGTAAAGGGCCAGGTGCAAATTCTTGCCAAGGCTCCATCTGGCTTCTTTTACAGTCCTTGACGTTATCTTAGGGTCCTGCAGGATTTCGATTTGCTTTGGGGTGGAATCAGCATAGCTGTATTGATGTCTTCCTTGGTTTCTCAGGATCTGGATAATACATGCCTAATGGTAAGTTTGTAGCTCCAGGCCATCTAGAAGACAGCTTTACATTATGTAAATAATGTCATCCTGCCCCTAACCAAAGTTCAAAATAACCATGAGGAAAGAGAGAATGCAGAGAAACAAAGCCTAAAACAACAACAACAAAAACAAAAACTATGTCTTTTAAAAATTTCCTATAACCCATGTGTTTTTTTTTTTTTTTTCCTTTTTTGTCTTTTTTCGTGACCGGCAACGGATCGCAACCCTC
>NW_007811352.1:0-971 GCF_000696425.1 Galeopterus variegatus | reverse complement strand
TGAGTCCCCAAATGCCACTTTGGACTAATTTTATAACGAATCCCTGTTTTTACTTTTACTCAATGGCGAAATTGGTTGCTCTTGTATCTAATTAAGAAAAAATGATTTTTTTTTTAAACCTTCATACACAGGAGCAAAAGTACTTTAACTGCTGTAAACCTTCAAAAGTTAATAGAAGTGAGATGATTAAAACAAAAAAGGTGAAGCTTTTCAGAGGTGATTAGACTGTGAGGACTGTGTCCTCATGAGTGGGTGGATCCATTCATGAAGTAGTGTGTGTGGTTCTGATGGCTTTATAAGAAGGTGACCTCTCTCTTGCTCAGCCCATTCTCGTCATGCGACATCCTGAATTTCTGTACAGAGTCACCCCAACAGGAAGAAGGCCCTTACCAGATGTGTTACCTGGACTGTGGACTTCTTAGCCTCCAAAACGGTAAGAAATAAATTTCATTTCTCCATAAATTACCTAGCTTCAGGTTTTCTGTTTTAAGCAAAAGAATAAGCCACTACCCTCCCCCAAGCTGTCCCAGCTCCCACACTTTCTCTCTGTAGATCTGCCATGCCCCTAATGGGACACAGCCCTATCTTTGTCCAAAACCCTCTTCCCAAACCCATGCACCATCACTCCTCAGCTCAAGCCTCGCATTCTAGACTTGGAGGGGCTTCTGTGTCACCCCCCTGCCCCTATAAACAGCTCTCATGTCACCCTTCATGTCTCTTCTCCAGAGCTCACCACAGTTCATAGTTACACGTTTATTTGGGACATTGGCTGAAGAATGCTTGCCTTCTCCAGAAGGCTTTGAGACCCCCGTGGTCAGAACTGCCACCCTGCTCCCTGGAACCGTGGCTGGCATAACTGGAATGTGGGTTCAGCACCCCCGAGAAAGAAGAGTGCCACTCATGGGCACATGCTTGTCTTCCACATCACACGGTCGACTCCTGCTGGGCATGGGGGCTCTCCTGGGCATTCT
>NW_007811351.1:0-971 GCF_000696425.1 Galeopterus variegatus | reverse complement strand
CCCAGGAAGCAGCTCTCGCTCAGCCAGGGTAGGGTCGAGGTGCGACCCCTCTCACCCCCAGACCTGTGACCTGTTGACAGAGCAGATGTTGTGGTCAGTCCAGGTGCTGTCAAAGCACCGTGTCACTGGCAGGGCGAGGTCACAGCAGCTCTAGCTACTTCTGAACCCACACATTAAAGACACAGTTTTCATGTGACGCTGAGGTGGGTGAAGCATTGGAAATGTTTGTTTTCTGAGGGGATTGATAAACAATCCCTGCCTGTCTGTGGACGTCACCCACCCTACCGAAATTCCCAGACATTAGAGACAACCTCTCACCCCTGTCCCATGCAGAAGCAGCACAAAAGCCAACTTGGGGACTCTGAGTATAAATGACTTCATCAAAACTTGAAGACGTGTCCGGCTTGGGGCTCCTGCAACAGCTGCTCCAGGCTCAGGCCGTGCGCTGCGGAGGTCAGGTAGAGGTCCGCATAGTCACAAAGAAGCAGGATGTGACTCTGGACACAGGCATGTCCACCACGCAGAGCTGTGACCCTGTGAGCAGGGCGAGGTCTGACCCTCAGGACTGCGACCGCCTTCCTGCTCTAGGGCCCAAGGCCTCCGGACTGCCCAGCCTGACCCCCTGGTCCATACCAGCGTCTCCACAGCATCACCAGCATCTGAATCCACACCTGCCAGCCGGCCTTGCCTCACCTGCTGTAGTGAGTTCAGTAGTGTCCCCTATGTTCATGTCAACGGGGACCTCAGAATGGGACCTTATTTGGAAATAGGGTCTTTGCAGATGTAATTAGTTAAGATCAGACCATTCTGTATCAGGGTGGTGCTAAATCCAAAGACAGGTGTCCTCATAGGAGACAGAAGAGGAGACAGACACAGAGGAGAAGCCACGTGAAGATGGAAGCAGAGACCAGAGTGATGTGGCCACAAGCCCAGGGACACCTGGAGCCGCCAGGAGCTGGAAGAGGCAGGAA
>NW_007811350.1:0-971 GCF_000696425.1 Galeopterus variegatus | reverse complement strand
TTGCATTCTGCAACCTGGGGGAGGTGCCCGGGAGTGAGGCTTTTTGACCTTTGAGGGAAAACGGAAGAGTCACTCTCGAGTACATCCACCAGGTTGCAGTAGGCAAGTGCAGAAGCGGATTGGTTGAGAAAGAGAATCGGCTTAGGGCTGAGTTATGAGGTCCGACTCAGACGTCTGGGAAAGATCGATCACGATGCCAAAAAGAGCGATATGGAAAGAGCATGGTAGAAGACAACAGCTTCAGAGGCCCGTACCCTCACCAGCCTCTCGGCTCTTACCCACTTCTGAAGGTGATGTGAGCGAATATTACTCGATACCCTTATATAGACCAAACCTCTATGCCACAACAGCCCCACTCAAAAGCCTCCTGTTCCGAACTGTCACCAAGCAGCAGGTCTAAACACAAGTGAGCATGCGCCCACAGCCCTGGCACCCAAGAGTTCTAAGAGGGCTTGTGCGGTGCCCCGAGTTGGCCAATGGTTGCTGAGTGACATCAGCAGTAACTAGGGAGATTGAAAGTTGGTTCTCACTGGCTATATGTTGCTGTGGCTGCAGATCAGTTCTTTCCTAAGATTGGGCCTAGCTATTCCCGCTACTTCTCGTTCCATTCTTTCCTCCATGTACCCTACTCCACACTGAAGAATCTGCGGTGCTCTTACCACAGGACCCTTTATGGCAGCGTGATGAACTTTGCCAGATGTCTGTGTCGGATGTGGTAGCTCAGCCGAAAGCCTTTTCTCTTTTTCAAACAAACCGCGTCCGAGCTCACCTCCTGCAACCTGGTGGAGGTGCCCGAGAGTGATTCTTCGTTCTACCATCAAAAGTAAAAGCTTCTTCTTGGTAGAACACTGGCTATATGTTGCTGTGGCTGCAGATCAGTTCTTTCCTACTCTTGGGCCTGGCTGCGCCTCCTACTTCTCATTCCATTCTGTCCTCCATATCCCCTACTCTACACAGAAGGATCTTTGGTG
>NW_007811349.1:0-971 GCF_000696425.1 Galeopterus variegatus | reverse complement strand
CCTAATGGGCAAAAGAGAAAGAAAATACTGATATGATCATTGCCAGCTAGAAGGGAAAAAGCGATTGTTCTATTTTTCAAACTGAACTATTCTTTTCCTTAATAAGAAAAATATATAATTATACCTTGACATCCAGGGTTACCCGGCTCACCCTTTGGGCCGGGTGGACCAAACTGACTGGCGGCGTCACCTTTGTTTCCTGTAAGTGATAAAATACATGCAACATTATTTAAGGCAATTTAATTTGGTCTCATAAAAGCCACTTAATAATTTTTTATGATATTTGTGTTTATAGTCTATCTTCAAATATTCCAGGAGAGGATTTTTTTTAAGAAATACTTTTTTTCTCCTAAATAAGAACAAATAATACAGATGCTAGATATGATTTAAACACCACCCCCCCTCCGCACACACACAATTTTATAGTTCATAACAATCATAAGAAACTAGAGGTCTTGATAAGTTTGAGTTTCTAAGTTCCTAAAAAATTTTCAATTTTACGTTTCTATTTAAGAAATTATTGGCAGTGAGTGACTATATCCTTATATTACGTTTTAGAAACAAATAGCAGAAACAGTCACTGTATCAGCTGCTGCAATCACATTTCAAGCTCTCCTACAAAAAGGTTCAATTCAGTGTCCTTACGAAGAAATAAAAAGAATGAAGAGGAACATTCACATACGTAGTGACAGACCATTAAAATACATGAAGGCAAAATCAACAAAACAGAAGAGAGAAATAGCCAAAAAGTAGAATCAACCCAAGTGTCAATCAGTGAATGAATGGATAAACAAAAGGTGGTATATACATACAATGAAATATTGCTCAGCATTTAAAAAGGAAACTCTGACACATGCTATGGCTCAAATGAATTTTAAAGATTTTACACTAATTGAAATAAGACAGTCACAAAAGACAAATATTGTATGATTCCACTCATATGAGATGCTTGGGGCAGAGACAGAAAGAAT
>NW_007811348.1:0-971 GCF_000696425.1 Galeopterus variegatus | reverse complement strand
AATACAGAGCACTTGAAAATGGGACATCAAGTTAGTATGTAATTATATCAGACCTTCATGAAGTGGAAAATAGTAGAGTCACCAGTGGCAAGGTTAAGTAGAAATTAAAACAAGTCGATGTTCAGTGAAAGTGGCTTCTTTGAGATGACGCCACAGCAGGTCTAAAGAACTGAGTAAATTATACAAGGGGCCAAAAGAACTGTGTTACCCACCTCACAACTGTAGTCTCTTGGAGGTTTCTCTATAACTCACTGTTAGAGAAAGAATGTGTATAGGCCTGGCTCACAGATGAGTTAGGGATTTGTATTGGTGATAGCCAGAAATTTAAAAAAAAAAAAAGGTACGTCCAGCTTTACTTGGGAATACCTCCCAGTGGGCAGATCTGTGAGCATTATACTTAGTCGTGCAATTCATGCTGCACATCATTCATTAAACTGACTATATTGAGTGATTTTGGATACTTTTATCCTGTTAATGTCTGGTTATTTTAATTACTGAAGCATATGTTTAATTGTTCAGTAAGAATTCAGAAAGAGAGACTTAACATATTTAATTCATTTCAGCTTGTTACTTTCGTAATATAATATCTGTTTTTATAGTAATAATGTTTTTGATACTAATCATAATTCAGACCTGTTCACTGGGGATTAAAGATAAATTCAGGGTCAAGATCCAAGGCAAACATAGATTCAGTGTAAAAACTCCAGGCAGAGATAAAGAGTGTTCATTTGCCTATTAATCTTCCTCAGCAACCTGAAGAATGGTAATATTTAGGAAGGTCATAGATCTAGTAGAAGAAGGTGGAAAGCTTACATGTAAGATAAGTAACTAATAAAAAGAACCTTGGCAATAATCAGCTGAACCTAAGTATACAATTAGGTATACACTCATCTTTTTTCAGCTTGATCTTTGCTCCTCTTTTAATATGCTTACAATTTTAAAAGGGATCATAGAAAAAATGGTAAAAAAAA
>NW_007811347.1:0-971 GCF_000696425.1 Galeopterus variegatus | reverse complement strand
ACGAAAAATCAAGAAAGTATATTGCCAACAAAAGAAAATAATAACTCTCAAGCGCTAGAACCTGTAGAACAGGAAGTCTTTGAAATAACAGACAAGGAATTTAGAGTAACAATTCTAGGAAACTAAAGGAGATACAAGAAAACTCAGCTAGACAACACAATGAAATGAGAAAAAATATAACTCATCTGAAAGAAGATATGTACAAGGAAGTCAATGTCTTGAAGAAGAATGTAGCTGAGCTTGTGGAGCTGAAGGATTCATTCAGTAAAATAAAAACCACAACAGAGAGTTTAACCAGCAGACTTGAACAAGCAGAAGAAAGAATTTCTGACCTTGAAGTCAGGCTGTTTGAATTAACACAGGCAGTCCAAAAAAAAAGAAGAAAAGAATTTAAAAAATTGAAGAAAATCCAAAAGAGATTACAGACAACATTAAGTGCTCAAATAACTGAATCATGGGTATTCCCAAAAGGGAGGAAAAAGGAAATGGTATCAAAAACATATTCAATGAAATAATAGCAGAAAACTTCCCAGAAATAGGGAAGTCACAGATCTCCAGATTCAGGAAGCCCAAAGATCCTAAACACATTCAACCCAAAAAGATCCTCTCCAAGATGTGTGATAATCAAACTGGCAAAACTCAAAGACAAAGAGAGAATCGTAAAAGCTGCAAGAGAGAAGCAGCAAGTCACCTATAATGGAGCCCCAATCAGAATAATATCAGGTTTTTCATCAGAAACCCTAAAAGCCAGAAAAGAATGGGATGATATATTCAAAACACTAAAGGACAAAAATTGCAGCCAAGAATACTTTACGCAGCAAGGCTATCCTTCCAAAATGAAGGACAAATACTATACTTCTCAGACAAACAAAAACTGCAGGAGTTCACTACCACACGAACTGCCCTACATGAAATTCTCAAGGAAGTACTGGGTTTGATACCACAAAAACAACCATCACTGCCATGAATAT
>NW_007811346.1:0-971 GCF_000696425.1 Galeopterus variegatus | reverse complement strand
ATATATATATAATGAATGATAAGACAAATAAATTAATTTTGAAAAAACCTATGAAATGTAATTATCTCATACATTGCAAAACCACAGTATGTTTATACTATGTCTTTAATTCTCTGAGAGACAAATTTGACACAAGATTTTTCTCTCTCTTAGATGATACAGTAGGCTGAATAATGGCTCACCAAAAAATACCCATGTTCTAATCCAGGAACCTACTAATATGTTACTTATATGGCAATGGGATATTGCAAAAGTGATTAAATTAAGGGCTCTGAGTTAGGGAAATTATTCTGGATTATCCAGGTGGAGCTTATATAATCACATGTATTCTTAAAAGTGGAGGACTTATCCTGACTGTGATTAGAGGGAGATGTAACTGTGGAACAAAATGATCAGAAAGATGCCAATGTTGCTGACTCTGAAGATGAAGGAAAGGGGAAATAAGCCAAGAAATGTGTGTGGCCTTTAGAAGCTGGAAAAGGCAAGGACATAAACTCTCCCTAGAGCCCCCAGAAAGAAACACACACCTTAATTTTAAAGCAATGACAACTGTGTTAAACTTTTGACTGCAGAAGTGTAAAATATTGTGTTGTTTTGAAGCACTGAATTTGTGATAATTTGTTACAAGAGCAATAAGGATCTAGTATAAATGATTAAATCAGGTTCAATTTAATAAGTAGAATGTCAACTCCTTTATAGTGCAGTTGTCCCTCGTTATCTACGGGGGATTGGTTCCAGGACCTTCCATGAATACCAAAATCCATGGATGCTCAAGTTCCTTCTGCATGTAACCTATATACATCCTCCTGTATACTTTAAATCATGTCTAGATTACTTATAATACCTAATACAATTTAAATGCTATGTAAATTGTTGTTATATTGTGTGTTTAGGAAATAATGACAAGAAAAAAGTCTGTACATGTTTAGTACAGATGCAATTTATTTATCTAATATTTTTGATCCTTGATT
>NW_007811345.1:0-971 GCF_000696425.1 Galeopterus variegatus | reverse complement strand
AAGGGTTTGTGACCCAGTCTGTGAATGGGCTCGAGGGGTCTGGGAGCTCCACACCCAGCCCCAGCTTGGCAACTGGTCCAGTTGGTGCAGGATTCCCAGCAAGAGCCTGACAACTGGCGTGGTCGTGTAGCTTTACAATTGGCGTCACGAACAAGATTAAGAGTGCTACAGTTGGTGCTGTTGACAGGATTCCAGACATTAGCAGTAGCGCAGCAGGACCCCATCCTGGGGGACAGGGGGTGGAGGCCCGGGGAGGTGGGAGGCCCACCCCGCGGTGAGCACAGCCCTCCCCACGCAGCCCCTGGGCTCTCTCGCTGTGGCCCCTCCTCCCCTCCGGGATGCTCTGGTCTTCTGCTAAGCGGATCGGCACAGCCTTTACATTTCCCATCTGAGGGTGTCATTCCTAATGCAAGTAGCTGAAAGTATTTTTAGGGTGTCCCATCTTGGGGACTCACACGGTTTTGCCCTGTGCAATAGGGGTGAGATATACATACATGATATATAAAAATATACATGATATATATATATATGCAAATTATGGTAAAATACCCATAACATAAAATTTGCCATCATAACCATTTTTGCACAATTCAGTGGCACTAAGTGCCTTCACCATGTTGTGCGAATATCACCGCCACCCGTCTCCGGAACTCTCTCCTCTTCCCCAACTGAAACCCTGTCCCCGTCAAGCGGTAACTTCCACGCGTCCCCCGCTCACCCCTAACAGCCACCGTTCTCCCTCCTGTCTCTACTTTCCAACTACTCTGGGTACCTCATATGACCAGAACCTACAGCGTTTGTCCTTTAGTGACAGGCTTATGTCACTTAACGTAATGTCTTTGCTCTTTATCTGTGTTGGAGCGTGTGTCAGAGCTTCCTCCCTTTCTCAGGCTGAATAACAACCGTCACAGGTACACACCAGGTCCTGTTTATCTGTTTGTCTGCAGAGGGACGCCTGGGTTACCTCCACA
>NW_007811344.1:0-971 GCF_000696425.1 Galeopterus variegatus | reverse complement strand
TCCCGAATGCTGAGTGATGCTGAGCATTTTTTCATATGTCTGTTGGCCATTCATATATCTTTTGTTGAGAAATACCTATTTGTATTTATATTAACACACTTGGAAAAGATAAACCTTTGAGAAATAGTTAGAATTAACTCCTCTAAACTTTTGCTCTTCAAAGATGGGTGTTAAGAGCACATGGTCTCACCTCAGAACATACTTTGGGGAATATTTGCCTGAACTATTACTTCACTCAGGTGTATTTGCATATAAAAATATCTTTAGACAAATGGTAAACTTGAAGTATTGGTTTATAACATTGGGTAGGGAATTTTTGAGGAAAGAAGGGGAAATTAGGCCTTCCCCCTGACCTTGAAATTAGCCAAGTAAGCATCTCTACTTGTAAATTGATATACTTTTTCTCTCTTTATCACTTACTTCAAGTTTTCTGCAACCCATCCTGGGTTTACCCACTCCTAAGCAAGTAAAAAATAAAATAAAAATCTACACTCTTAAAAATAAAGAAAAAAATTAAAGTTAAATTATATTATGATATACTTAAACTACTTTCAAAGGTAAGTGATTCAAACCATAATTTAAGTAAAAATCAGAAGAATAAATTTCACAAAAAGACTCTCATACATTTCTAAACATTGAGACACAACCTTGAATATCTTAAGCAATTAAACTGGTAAGGTACAGATAAATTCTTACACAAATTAATTAAGACCAGAGAAAGCCTTATTGATATTAGAGCAGGGCTTCTCAAATTAGTATACACTGGTACCAGTACAAGGAGAATCTTGTAAAATGCTGATTCAGTAGGCCTGGGGTTGGGCTTGAGATTCTGTGTTTCTTACATGCTCTCTGGTGATGCTAGTATGCTAATCTGCAGACACTCTTAAAAGCAAGGGTTTAGGGCCGGCCTGGTGGCACACTGCTACAGTGCGCCACTTGGGAAGCGCGGTGGCGCTCCCGCCGAGGGTTCG
>NW_007811343.1:0-971 GCF_000696425.1 Galeopterus variegatus | reverse complement strand
GGCTGTCCTCAATACTGTTATGGAATTTTAAATTGAAGATTTTTCACATTAGGCTTGTATTAGTTATCTGTTGCTTATAATAAAATACTTAAAACTAGGTAATTAATAAAGAAATAAAATGTATTTCTTACAGTTTTGGAGGCTGGGAAGTCCAGGGTCCAGGGGATGCATCTGGTGTGGGCCTTCTTGTGGAAACTCTGCAGAGTCCCTAAGCAATGCAGGTTATCACATGGTGAGAATGGCAGGAGCATTATTATGTGCTTTCTTTCTCACCTTGTAAAGCCCCAGTCTACTCTCTGATAACTTGTTAAACCATTGACCCACTCCATGAATGGACTAATCCATTCATGAGAGCATAGTCCTCACTATCCAACTACTTCTTGAAGGCCCCACCTTTCAAATACCATACTGGGGATTAAGTTCCACATGAGCTTTGGAGAGGACAAACATTCAGACCATAGCCGTGCTGCTTTTTTGATATAGTCCTGCAAGCCTAAATCCAGTAATTGATACACTTTTAAAAAATTAAGTTAAATCCTAAAAATAATACTGATTTACTCCTAAGTGGTGTATTCCAAGATTAACCACCACAGGAAGATATATGTGTGTATGTAGCTCTCCTTATACACAGTAAGCTAACCATGAGTTCATGGTGAGGTCTAATACATTACACATAAATTATTCTAGCCTCCTTTCCTTGCTTATCTGTAAGCTCCTGCTCCACAGTGTGAAGCCTGTCTTCCACCACCTGCCATCCATTCACCTCATTGTTCATTTCCAGGACCCATGTACAGTGGTTGAAGAATTATTAACCTGTATGCTCATGTGAAACAACTTCATCAACTAGAGTACAGAACTTATGGATAGTCCCTTTTGCCTTTAGTCTTGCAGACTCCACTTATTTTCAAAGTTACTTAGGTCAACACCTTATTATTTCACCCCCTTCTGTGAGGTTGTTTCATACATTTGTA
>NW_007811342.1:0-971 GCF_000696425.1 Galeopterus variegatus | reverse complement strand
TCTCTCTCTCTCTCTGTATGCATTTCTCTTTATAGTATTGGTTTCCTCAAATATTTGGTGAATATTGGTTGGGCTCCTTTTTGTGAGAGTCTAAGGTAGCTTGTGGATGCTGAATTTAATTGCACTCTGTGGTTGTGTGTGTGTGGGGGTACTGTTTGTGGGGTGTGTCCCTAGTTAGTCTTCTGGCAGTGGGAGATCACTGTTCTTCCTGAGTGTGTCTAGATGCTCTATGTGCTGCCTTCCTTCTGTGGTCTTCCTCACTGAACCCACTTGGGATAGATTTCATTGCCTGGATCTAGCAGGTAAGGGATGAAAGAGAGGCTGACTCATCCAGTTGCTCTTACTGTGGTTTCTCTGATGAGTTACTCAGGTAGTTGCCTCAAGTCCTCTTTGTTGAGAACTGTGAAGGTCTGAGATTTTTCCCTATTTGTAAGCTAATAAGTTAGCCTGCCACAGTTTCATAAATGCAAGCAGAATACATGAGACTCCTGGGTCAGAGACAAAGGATTTCATTATTCATGGTACACCAAGTAGCATGAGCTTCATTATTATGTTAGTTCCCCTTGTCTCTTCCCCCAAGTCCCGCAGGAGTGATACAGAGCTGCTGCACATGCAGCGAGTTGCTGTCAAAGCTGAAGGACCCCATGCATAGGACACTTCCTGAATTTCTTATAATTTGTCCAACATTTGTCCTTGAGGGTGATATTATTTTTATTGTACTGGAGAGCGACCAATCTTGCCCTCTGCTCCTGCAGGAAGATGCTATCTTTAAGGCTATTCTTAAAGCTATATCTTCTAAGGTACTCTCTATTCAAACATCCTTGAAAGGATAGTCTGCAGCAAAAGCTGTCAGTGCCTGTTTATAAGACATGCAGAAACATGGGATACCCATGAGTGAGAGCTGAGAGAGAAAGAAGAAAGGAAAGAAAGACCACAGTGGTGCGTTGGACTTGCAGAGGGAGAGAACATAC
>NW_007811341.1:0-971 GCF_000696425.1 Galeopterus variegatus | reverse complement strand
AGAAATACCATACAACCCAGCAATCCCACTACTGGGTATATATGTCAAAGGGATACCTGCATCCCCATATTCATAGCAGCTCTATTTACAATAGCCAAGCTAGGAAACCAACCTAAATGTCCATCAGTGGATGACTGGATAAGGAAAATGTAGATTATATACACAATGGAATACTACTCAGCCATGAAAAGAATAAAATTCTGCCATTCACAGCAACATGGATGAACGTGGTGAAAATTATGTTAAGCGGAACAATCCAGGTGCGGAAAGAGAAATAGCACATGTCCTCACTCATAAGTGGGAGCTGAATTCATAAATAAACGATAAAGAGAGAGAGAAAGAAACAATGATCTCAATAATACATTGAACTGTTAAAAGAAGAGAGAAGAACTGGGGTTACTAGAGGTGGAAAGAGGGATATGGAAAGGGAGGGGGAGGGCGATTAATGAGAAATTAACAAGAAATTTGTGAGTGGACACAAAAAATGATTACATATTACAATGATGAATAAGCTAACTATCCTGATTTCGCCTCCACACATTGTACACAACTACTGATAGTCAACTTTGTACCCCACAAATATGTACAATCACTTATGTCTCAATAAAAAATAAATTGGAAAAAAATATTTAGATGCTGGACAGATAGAGAAGGATGAAGAGACGATAAGAAGGACTAGCCATTGAGGCAAGAGAAAAACCAAAAAGCACGATGTTCTAGAACTTAGGGAAGAAAGTGTTTCAAGAAGGAGGGAGTGGCCAACTATGCAAAATACTACTGATAGGACAAGTGAAATGAAGACTGAAAACTGAACATGGATTGGCAACAAGACTATCATAGCCCATGAGAAAGCAGTCATTAGTGTTGGGACCAAATGATTTATCAGAGTGAAATGAAGAGAGAATAGAAAAGGATATTGGTTACAGACAACTCTTTTGAGTTTCGCCATTCTTTTATTTATTTTGTTGCAC
>NW_007811340.1:0-971 GCF_000696425.1 Galeopterus variegatus | reverse complement strand
TTTTTTTTTGAAGGAAAATCCAAATGTGATTGAATGAAATGAATAAAATAAAATTGAACACGGAAAGCACACATAGACATACACACACATTTCTTTAATCCTGTAAAAGACATAGCCTCTGTTAAAAACTCATAAAATAATAAATATGATAAATTCATAATTTTTAAGACAATTTTTGTTGAATTTAAAAAGAAATACTCATACTTGTATTTTCACTAAAAATTGAATATTTTTCAAAAATATTAAAATGCTAATATTTATCATTTTAATCATCCAGTTTTAGTAAAAGTTTATGTGATATATCTTATAAAATATAATTCACATGTTATACTTTATTCAGCACAGCTCTAACTATTTTTGGCAATTTAAATTGAGGAAATAATTCTCATCAAAACTAAATAGTAAGGGTGGGTGAGTAGATCTTTTGGGGAACTAATTTCCAAACTAAATTAATATTTTTAAAATGTTGAAATAGTTATGCTTGTTAGTATAAAGATGAGAAACAGGAATATCCATGTTATTCAGTGATGTTTCTACATTTATTTTTATTAGTATTTTCTACACACAATTATCAGTCACCTTAAAATATATTTAAGCAACATTGAGGCTTTGCATCATAAAAATTGAAGCAATTATTGTTCTATTATTTTCAGAGACACACAATTGAAGGAATTATATTTTTTTCACATTATTACCATCAAAATATTTTAGGAAATTAGGTCTATGTTGATTTTTGTGACTATTATATTAATGAAAATGTTGTTTATTTTTTATTTAGCAAAATGCTAATACTAAAATTCAAAACATTATACTGATCTACGAAAAACCTGAACATTATAGTCTAAAATTTTTACAAATTCAAGAAACACAGTTTAAGGACTTTCTTTTAATGTAAATTCTTCAAGGTTATTGCTAGAAAACTTTTCTACATCTTGGTATTTTATATAACAGATCTTGATCGCACTTAGATA
>NW_007811339.1:0-971 GCF_000696425.1 Galeopterus variegatus | reverse complement strand
TCCATGCCACAGGGAGAGGCAGCAGGAACCTCGGTGCCACCTGTGCTCTCAGCAGCAGGGGCAAAAGCTGCCCCTGCGTGTTTGTGGTCTGAAGTTCTGCTCACACAGAAAGATGTGGAAAGAGTTCCAATGAGCAGAAACCAGCACTGTGTGGAACGCAGGCCTGATCCTCTGATGTCCCCACCTCCTGTCAAGAACATCCCTCCTCCACTCTGGACAGTCTGCCCCGCTGGGGTCTTCTGCAGATGTGGATGGAGCAGCTCAGGAAGGAGGGGAGGATTTGGCTGTTGAAGCCTGTGGTGTGGCCCCCATGACCGAGGCTGGGAGCTGGGCATTGTGGTCACTGTGGCCACCTGAGAGAGGCAGCTTCCCCCAGGGCCAGGAGCAGAGAATGGACCTACTCTGGCCGGGGAACGAGAGGGGTGAGCTGGGTCAACCCCAGACCTGCTTCAAAGGCATGAAGCCCCCACTGTGGCCTTTGCCAGAGAGGACCCGGTATGGACTGATCATTGGGTGGTCACTTCTGTGCCTGTTTGAATTCCTAAATTGAAATTGTGCTCTGTGACATATGAACCTATTTATCTAAGAGGTGGAACCCACAGTTTTAGAGGCATGGGATTTTATTTTTTTCCCACTTATATTTTATTTATTTTGTTTTATTTTATTTTATTATTTTTATTTTAATTTATCAATATACAATATAGTAATATAGTTGATTTTTGTGTCCCTTTATCAATTCCTCCTTTTCTTCCCTTGAGGCAGGGGATTTTAAAAAGAACGTGTGAAATCAGAAAACAACCACAGAAAGCTGCCTTTTGATTAACACACCTGTGCCCTGCACCAAGAGAGCCCCCAGCAGATAGGGACAAGGGGAGGCTTAGGCTAGCATGATGATTTAGGGCCCCTAGTCGTCCCCTGGCCCCAGCACTATGCAGGCTGCTAAAACTTTACAACATATCCACCTTCAGGAC
>NW_007811338.1:0-971 GCF_000696425.1 Galeopterus variegatus | reverse complement strand
AAAAAAAAAAATTGAAGGTCCTCAATAGCATTGCAGTCCTAGTGTAGATTTTTCCTGAATTCGTACCTCAAATGGTTTAGCTCTAATTAAAAATACCATTGGGACTTGAGGTTTTCATTTCCCTTTAGTTGCATATGATACAGGTTTCATTTTAATTGTTTTATTTGTATTTCATAGGAAATCAGTCCAGTGGACAAGTGAGATAGAAATAAAAACATATTAGAAACATTTGTTTTTGCCATGTGACCATTTTAAGCAATCCTGGGAATAAACAGCTTAAAATCTATTTGTTTTAAAATTAAACAAATATATTATATTCAACATTTACTGCCTCGGTCTAATTTCCTTGTTGTTTCTGTGGAACCATACATAATTAATAATAAAATGCAATACCGTGTGTGATTTTTTTAATTTTTTTAAGCCCAGTTTTCAATATTGCCTTTTGTATCCAAATACTTCCTCACTTCTATTTTGTCTTTGGTAGAGAGCATGTGTTGGCTGATGCAGAAACATTAAGGCATTTTTCCATGGTAGGTAATGCATATGTTTTGCTTTGGGAATTTCTACATTTAAAATCTTTGGGAGAACTGAGCGGGATGTCCCACATTCAGTCTGGCACATGGTCTTTCTGGTTTTGCTTGAGTGGAAACACAATGTCTGATCAGAGGAAGAGTTTGTGAGCACCACATCTGTGTGCCGAGGGACTGGGAATGACCCTTCAGAGGGCAGTGACTCCACAGTGGCCACCCTCAGAGCAGCTGCTAATGAGTCCCTGGTGGAGAGAGCTGTGGCCAGGCTTGCATGCCAGAGGCACCACTGACTCACTTAAATCTCATGATGAGAGTCTCATTAGTGGGGCTGGTCTCCCCACTCCCTGGCCTCTGGGCTCCTGGGCAAGAAGAGCTGTGCCTCCTTGGCGACCTGCCATGGCACATCCATCCCAGACAGGAACTTAGCCTTGTACAGTCAAC
>NW_007811337.1:0-971 GCF_000696425.1 Galeopterus variegatus | reverse complement strand
AGCTTTCTGGGCAATCAAATGCCATTCAATTGTAACCAAACATAAAATAACAAAAATGCACAGATATTATACATACTTTCACTAAGAAAAATACATCCGAAGTGTAAAATAGTTTGGTATAATCATTACAAAATTTATTTTTTCTTTAAATATTAATATTAAATTATAGTAATGCTTTGTGCCTATAGTCACTAGCAATAGCAATATGAAGGATTGGCCAA
Organism: Galeopterus variegatus; assembly: GCF_000696425.1. NCBI lineage: Eukaryota > Metazoa > Chordata > Mammalia > Dermoptera > Cynocephalidae > Galeopterus > Galeopterus variegatus. The sequence continues at coordinate 750 of NW_007811337.1, read as the reverse complement.
AATATGTGCTAAAAAATAAAATTAAAGAATGCAAAGGAAGTTATTTGTTTGTAGAAAAGATATGATCATCCTGTGTTTGAAATTTTAAGAGTGTCTGGCATTTAGATTTCCAGCTCTTTACGAATGAAAGGTTAAATATGGGAAAAATGCTTGTAGTAGTAAATAGAGCACGCTGTAGAAATAAAAGTAAACACAATTCTTTGGTGCAATCATGAGACTGCTCTCATATAACAGTCCAGATGCAGATAGAGAGCTCAGGGTCAGCAGGTGGCTTAACTCCACAATGTCATCCAAGGTCTCTCTATATTTTTGTACCATCAGCAATAAAGTGTAGTGCTCCTATGCATAGTACGTTTTTACACTCTGTTTCTGTGTTCCGCTCCTTGGGAAGCATAAAATAAAAGAAGTAGATATCTAATAATTTTAAGAGCATGATTGAGAGGTTATATATTTTAATACTTCTCATCCCATTGGCCATAAATTAGTCATGTGGCCCCATTAAACTACAGGTAAGATGTTGTCTCAATTTTGGTGTCCATATAACCTACTAAACCCTGAAGGAAGTTGTATTATAAATGAGGAAACAGAGGAAAGAAGGAAAAACAGAAAACAAATTAGAGTCTCTATCAAACGCCTTTCTTCCACTTTCAAAATACAGGAATATTTAAGATATTTTTATATAGAAAGATTTTTGACACATTGGAGTACATTACATATTGAACCAAGTAAACAATTCAGAAATATAATCAT
>NW_007811336.1:0-971 GCF_000696425.1 Galeopterus variegatus | reverse complement strand
ATATAGATGAGGAAAATAAGTCTTACAGACATACTTTGTCCAAGGCCACTTGCATAGCTAGAGAGTGCTAGAATGGAATTTCTAATCAGAATTTGGGCTATACCTCTTCACAAATAGCCTACAACAGTTATATTAGAGGAAAAATATTTTTTACTGGGATGTGGGAAGGAAGGTAGAATTAAAAGTTAGAAATGTTGGAAAATGAAATTTTGAACTCCTTGGATTTCTAAGAATTGAGAGAAGGGTGCTTATAATGCCAAGAACAAACTGCCCCTTTTGCAATTGTACCTAGAACTATAAAGTTGTGTACATGCCGTGTGGGACCAAAGTTATCTTTCCTGTGGTAAGTCTGCAGAATGATGTTATAGGGATCGTGTCTCATGCCTCTGGGCAACTTCAAAGGACAGGTAATGTTAAATAACAAGGAGCAGCAATAATTTAACTGGAAATTTAAAAAAGACTTGACTATAGACAGAGGCATTATAAAAATATATACTTTAATTTTCCTAATACTTAAATATAGTTTTAATTCTTAAGAAACACTAGCATTTCCTCCTCAGTTAGACTGAACAATTTCTGCTGTTAAGCAGATCCCATTTTCATATCCTAGATCTGGAATTCTTCTATCGTACTTTCAAGAAATTGACAATCTAGTTATATTCTGTAGATACTGGGGACAATACTTCCTAATATTGCTTTTGTTTTCTTATTATAGACAAGACTTGCAAAATTTGTATGTTCCCTCGCGTGTCCAACTAACTGACACATCTGATCAGCCACCAGATGTCTCATTGCTTCAGACTGAGCTCGTATTTCTCCTCATTCTCCCTGATCTTTCCTCTGACCTCCCCGTCTTTGTGAACCCACCACCCTCCTCTCATTTCCCAAGCGAGGCACTATGGAATCACCATTAGATTCTTCGTCTCCTGTTTCTCCAAATGCAGGCATTTAATCTCATCACCTCATTTTAT
>NW_007811335.1:0-971 GCF_000696425.1 Galeopterus variegatus | reverse complement strand
AATGAATGGGCAATGGGTTCCAATAAAACTTTATTGATGGACACTGAAATTTGAATTTTATATAACTTTTTAAGTGTCATGAAATACTATTCTTTTGATTTTTCCCGAACCGTTTAAAACGTAAAAGCCATTCTTAGCTCATAGACCATACAAAAGCAGTGGGCAGGATTTGGCCCAAAGTCTGCTGACTACAATTTAGGTTAAAGTTGTAACTTCCAGGAGAAGTATCAGCTCTAGAATTATGGATTTCACAACTGGAAGGGACCTGAGACTCATAGTCCAATCTCTTCATTTTGCCAGGAGAGAAAACGGAGGCAGAGAGGGTCAAGCGACTTACCCAAGGTTACTCTTGGAGAGCATGACACACCTCTACCATCTAAATAAGTGTGGGATTTAGATGTATGTATGACTGAGTGTGTGTGTGTGTGTGAGGGAGCCCGTGGGGGTGTGTTGTGTCATATTTCTTTCAAATTGTGATTTAGAATATTTTATTGAGGCAGGAAATGAGTCACAATTCAGAGAAATCAGTTGGGATCTTTACTGGTGACAGAGGTTGATGTCTGGCTGAATGGGAAACAGAATTTTGAAAAGAAGTTGATTGCTGCCTTTTGGAGCATAGTGGAGCTCCCAGACAGAGCAGAGCACTAAATAGATTTCTTTTTCTCCTTTAAAGGCCATTAGATTTCTGTGATTGGTTTTTATTTATTTATTTACTTAATTGATTTTTTTCCTCCTTTTTAAAAAAATTTTACTTCTCAATATATATTGTAGTTGATTTTCATGCCCCTTTACCCATTCCTCTCCAACCCTTTCCCTCCCTCCCACATCATATCTGTTCACTTGACTTAAATAGTTCAAGGAATTTTTGTGGTTATTCTGTCTTCTTCCCCCCCCCCTTGATTTGTTTGTCTGTTTATTTATTTATTTTTAGCTCCCACAAATAAGTGAGAACATGTGGTATTTCTTTCTGT
>NW_007811334.1:0-971 GCF_000696425.1 Galeopterus variegatus | reverse complement strand
AGCAGTGCTGGGGAGCCAATAGGGGCTGAAAACCATGACCTCCATAGGGAGAGGTCTTCTTCCAAATTGCAGCAAAATCCCTGGACATTAGCAAAAGCTAAAGGGAAAGCTAACATTAGTTGCTGGCATTGCAGGAAATGAAACTATTGCTCTATCACACATGGTTTGGACAAAGGTTTGGTCTGTTTGTTCAGTGCAAAGTGGCAACTGGGAGCAATTGAAAACCGAGGCTGAGTTTGCGAGTGACTCACACACGATAGCAGCAATCAGAGACTCACAACGCAATCACAGCAATCAGACGTTCACAAGCACTTGATGCTTTAGACAAATCTGGTTGGTTGATTGTGTTGTCTTTTATTGTTTGTTTGTTTGCTTTATGATTTGCTTGTTTGTTTGTTTGGAGGAGGAGGTTAGAAAAACAAGGCCAGCAAAATCAGAAAGGTTTCCATTCATTTCTAAGATGACCATATTGGGGCTGGTCAATAGGACTGGTCAACCTTGCACATATAAATCTTTCCATGAAGTTGGAAAGGAAAAATGCATCATTAAGAACATAACCAGAAATTTAGAAGCATGGGTTCCTAAGGCAGTGGAGTGTATTTGGGATGAAGTCAGAGTGTTAGTTTTTTTTTTATAGTTTTTCTGCAAATTGGTGAAAGCAGGTTGGAATTACCGTGAATAATAGTAGCTAATGAGATAATATGAAGGCAGGTAATAATAATCACTCCTCTCTTCATCAACCCATCCCTTTTTAATCCTCCCAACCACATGCTACTCTTCTATTGGCTGTACTTTCAGGACCAGCCAAATAATGAAGTGAAACCCAGACCAAGATCATACTTTGTGAGCAGGAGATATCAGATATATTACACATATGCCGCCACCTCCCCACCTGATAATCACAGCAGACATTGTTTTTTTTTTTTTCCTTTTTGTCTTTTTTCGTGACCGGCAACGGATCGCAACCCTCA
>NW_007811333.1:0-971 GCF_000696425.1 Galeopterus variegatus | reverse complement strand
AAACACAATCATTTTTGCAAAAGATTTTCAAAAGGGACAAACAAATGTGATTTCATCACAACCAGCCTTGATTAGGGGAGACATAGGATCAATCATATTTAATAAATTAAGGAAGCCTAGACTGTTAGTTTTCACCAGTCTCTCCTAACTTTGAGCTTGCCCTCGTGAACATCATCTTGAAATTATATTTCATTGACATAACTGAGATTGTGCCAATATAAGAGTTTCTTGAGGAGGTTTTGATATGGTGTCTCAGACTAAAGAAAAGAGAAACATTGATTTTATAGAGTTTGCTATGAAAGGCATGATAATTTTTTAATAAATTTAATACTGGATTTTATAGAGTTTGCTATGAAAGGCATGATAATTTTTTAATAAATTTAATACTGGTAATAGCCTGTTCCTCATTAAAGCAAAGAAGGATAGACATTGGACTGACCTATCAAACTGAATGAGGAGATGACACCAGAGCTTGGATGGAAAGAAACATCAGATCACTGTATCCAGTGTGCAGTTGTGGAGTTTGCTCAATATGACTTGATCACTTCTCTTGAAATAAGAAAACGGTGTTGTTTTTGAGAAATTGCATAACAATGTCAGCTTTTTATAAAAACAAATTCCCAAACACAGCTTTTGAATTTTTAAAAAAAACTGTATTACTATTATCCTTAGTCATCGCATAAGAATTAGCAGAAGGTGCTTTTGAGAACTTTGGCATTCGTGCAACAATCTTTCCTGCTGAAATAAGAACTGACAAAGCTGTAGCTGGAGTTGGAGGTGGTCCTGAAAGCTTCTCATTCACGACAAACGCACCTGTCCGCCTCCCTGCCAGCTGCCACATGCGTGTCCTTCTCCTGGTTGTTATGAGCACACGGAGCCTGCTCAGCCACCTCTTGCCCACGCTGCCCCCTTCCTTTCGTGACTCTCGCTCCCGGATCTGTCCTCTTTGTTCTGACTCATCCTGTTTCCTC
>NW_007811332.1:0-971 GCF_000696425.1 Galeopterus variegatus | reverse complement strand
TACATAATATATCAGATGGCATCAAGTTCTGAAAAGAGAAAGATAAAAACAACAAAAATAAAATGGGGGAGAGGTTGGAAAATGAAGGGGTAGTGCTATTTTACAGAGGATGGTCAATCGGGGAAGGACTCCTTAATGAAGCGACTTTGAGCAGAGACCTGGATGAAATAAGGAAGGGACAAGTCAGGTGGGCATCAGGGAAGATGCTTCAGTCAGTGGGAACAGCAAGTACAAAGGTCCTGAGGTGGGAGTGAAATGCAGGGTTTATCTGCGTTTAACACTCTCTCTTCCCACTGTGCTATACTTTATTTAATATGCACTTTCCCAAGCACCTACTATATGATGGCACTGGTCAGAGGGTGGATGAGATGTGAACTGCCCTCAGAGGGTCCACAGAGTGGCAGGGGAGACAGACACACACTGACACACCCTGAGAGCCCTAGGCAGATACAGGAAAGGTGAAATAAAACATAAATGGAGGCCTTGTCTGTCAGGGAAGAACTTGACCTGACCTTCAAAGGCATATGGAGTTTCTTTAAGCTCCTTTTTTAGTAGTGTAAATACGAGTCGAACATGCCTAATTTGAAAATCTGAAATCCAAAGTGCTCCAAAATCCTAAAAATTTTGAGCACCAACATAACACTCAAAGGAGCATTTCAGATTTCAGATTCTCGGATTAGGGATGCTCAACCTGTATGTATTCTGAAAATATTCTGAAATCCGATCTGAAATACTTCTGGCTCCAAGCATTTCAGATAACGGTTACTTAACCTGTATCAGAGAAGTGAATAACTCGATAAATTTTTACAAGATGAATGTCCCTGTGCAACCAGAATCCTGATCAAGAAAACGAGTATGTCTAGCTCCCCATATGTCCCTTAAGGTCCCTCCAGCCACTCCCAGGAAACCCCTAATCTGACTTCTAGTACCAAAGATTATTTTTGCCTGTTTTAAAATACAGTATGTCCTCT
>NW_007811331.1:0-971 GCF_000696425.1 Galeopterus variegatus | reverse complement strand
TTAATCTGGGCTTCAGGCTGGGGCCCCTAAATAGATCATGTGGGGTCCCATGGCTGCCAGGGGAGTGCTGGCCCTGAAGGTGTGTTTTGAGGTCTCCTTGGATTCTTTGTGGATGTTCATTGGAGAGCAGGAGGTCAGGCTCTGGGATAGAGATTTTATTCTTACTCCTCACGTGTCCTATTTCCAATCCATAAATTAAATCAGAGGGAAAATCCAAGTTTCTTCATTCATTTGACAAACATTTGTTAAACACTTGCCCTGAGCTGTGCCTTATAGTAGGCATCAGAAATACATATATGATTAGAATCCAGCCCCTGCCCTTTGAGATAAGCTACATAATAATGAAAGTGTATTTAACATGAGCTCAGAGTCCTTCAATAGCGAGGTCCCGCCTCTAGTATTTAGCACTGTGTCTGAGCTTTAAGTGAAAGAGTTCGATAAGGTGTTGTTGCATGAATTGAAATGATTAAGAATGTATTTGCAGCAATGGCTGTATGTCCACTTTAGAAAAAAAAAGGCAAAGGTGTGTCATCGACAAGGCTATGGTTACATGCAAATAAAGGAATCATTGCTACTGCTTATTAAAGAAATAAAATTAAAACAGCAAAGGCACAGGGAGAGCACATTTCATTCTGCCTAGGAGAACAGGGATGTCTTCATTGGGAAGTTACCCTTCGAGCTTAGTTTTAAAAGACAAGTAGAATTCACAGAGGGATAAGGTAGAAAGGCCAGTCCTAAGGGGGGGAATGACATAGGCAAAGGCTCCAAAAAGTGACAGATCATGACCCCTCTGATTGCAGATGGAAACACACAATGTGTGTGGGCAAACGGGCAGATGGAGCAGAACATCTGGGTGAAGAAGTTTGTTTCCCTTTTGCCATGCTTAGGAGTTTAAACTTTCTCCCATGGGCAATGCAGAAGCATGAAAAGGTTTCAGAGCTCACTGTGCCTTGATTTCCTCATCTGTAAAA
>NW_007811330.1:0-971 GCF_000696425.1 Galeopterus variegatus | reverse complement strand
AGAATCCTGTGTTTGTCCAAGAACTGGATCTGTGCCTCCTCCCACACCAGTCACACTCCAGCCAGTTGCATAGTTGGCGGAGAGATTTATGGGGCTGAACATACAGCTGCAAGTTTTCTTTTCTTCTCCTTTTTTTTTTCTTCCCCGAGAACAGTGTTCTGCTGTCTGCAGTAGACACAAACACACAACTTATTTACTACTGCAGCATCCAAAATTCCTAAGTAGTGTCCTTGCTGAATGTGAGTGTTTTTGCAAGCTTGAAGCATTCTATACATGTAAGGAATTCCTGCTTACTAGCAAATCTTGACTCAGCTTATGTGTCTGTGTAATATTTTGCTTAGGGACCATCTGTGAGTCCACTTATACTGTACGGCTGTTTCAGTTCTGAAACAACCTTGTTAATGTGAATACCTTGTGGACAGGACCAGAGATTCTTTAATGGAATTTGACTGCTCTGTTTACTTTAAAATTATGCTGATTGTTTACAGTGGCTTCTGGATTCTCTATTCTTGTGGGGTTCTCTTGGATTGGAGCAAATTCTTTCTTATCACCTATTTTTTTAAAAAATTTTTTACTTTCGATCTGAATGGATAACAACATCATTCAAAATCTATTTTCAGGGCCGGCCCGGTGGCGCACTGCTACAGTGCGCTGCTTGGGAGCGCGGCGGCGCTCCCGCCGAGGGTTCAGATCCCACATACAGACCGGTTCCCGCTCACTGGCTGAGTGAGGTGCGGACGCACCGCTGAGGGTTGTGATCCTGTTGCCGGTCCTGGTCCGGTACGGGCGCGACACTGAGGGTTGCGATCCGTTGCCGGTCACGAAAAAAGATAAAAAGGAAAAAAAAAAATCTATTTCCATTTCCCAAACCAGAATCCAACAGGCTTTCCTGGCCCCATGCGCTGGTTTCTCTCCCTTATAGTAAAATCTGCATTCACTGGGCTGTTTGGGGGAACAGGGATTGTGCAGGA
>NW_007811329.1:0-971 GCF_000696425.1 Galeopterus variegatus | reverse complement strand
AGTGAAGGCATGAGTAAGAGCAATTTTTTTCCTCACAAATTATTGTGGATGGTCTATAACTACAGGCTTCATCTTCAACATCTTCTTATCCCTTCTTCACGTGAGTTATCTATTTGCAAATAGCTGATTCCTCTGGGGCATTGTCCCCATAAACTTTTCATAAAGCATCAATAATTTCACCATTCTTCCACCAAAGCTTAACTATAAATTTAACATTTGTTCTTGGTTCAATTTTAGCAGAATTCGTGTTTCTCTGATAGGACTTATTTTCAAACTGATGTCTTCTTAATGTCTCAAACTAGATTCTGTTCAGACATGTTATAACAAGTTAGTACAAGTTTATTTGGGTACAAAAATTTTTTGCAATCCATGCATACTTTTTCTTCATAATACATATTTTCCATAAACTTTTTGGAGACCTTTTGTATTATGCACAGAGACCAGGATGATATTTCTCTAGCTAAAGACACAGTAATCAAAGGGTATGGTTGGTCTTATTCAGCAACCCCACTTTATCAAAGCCCAGTAGAAATATAAATGGTTGGATAGATGTCCAATCTGATGAGCTGGTTTAATGTGGGAGTTGTGTAAAGATTACCTTGAGAAGGGGAATGGCCCAAGTACTGTACATCTTTATATATTAAAGGGAAAATTCATGAGTCTGCTAAAATTTTCAGAATGTAAAGCTACTTCGCATTGGTTATATGATGATTTTAAGATATCTACTAATTATATACCTTTAACTAAAGTCATGATTGATGCCATAATACATGGAGTGCTGCCTCTTTAAACATTTTATTTTGCACTGTGACTGGAAAACACAACAAAATAAGAAAGGCTCTCACAGATATACTAGCTTAGCTCCACAGAAAGGGGCTGCATGACAGAAAGAAGATATGAATTATTCAGGAAAAAATGGAAATAATTTTTTAAAAGGATGATAAAAAGGCAGGATGGTTAAACCAAATGTA
>NW_007811328.1:0-971 GCF_000696425.1 Galeopterus variegatus | reverse complement strand
AGCATCCAGTCTAGACAGAGGGATGAGAAGTAATGAAAGCAAACTGGTAATTATACAAAAAGTTATACTTTTGAATATTGTTACTAAGAAAATAAAGAAGATGTTGAGATGGAGAAAAAATGAAAGGAGTGGAAGAAATTTTGAATAGAGTCATTGGGGAAGGCATCTCTGAGGAAATGACACTTAATCTCTTTACCTAGGACCAGAAGGTGGACAGAAACAGCCACCTGTGGAGGATGAGGGCTTGTGTTCAGAGAGAAACCAAGGTACTGAGGAGATAAAAGGTTTGCATAGCTCTAAGGGCAGGTGAAAAACCCAACATGGTGATGCAGAGTGAGGGAGAAGGTCAGGGGCTCTAGATGCATTTGGAGAGGTGGAGGCAGGAGCAAGACCAATCAGGTAAGGTGAGGACAAAGCGAGGCGTTACTAAGGTAACAGAAAACCAAGGAAGTGTTTAAAGCAGGAGAATATCATAAATCTCTAAACTGTAAATAATCTGAATTATAAAACAGATTATAATTTCAGAAGATCCCTCTGGCTGCCAGTGGGGAATGGATATTTTTGGTTCTCACACGTTTCTGAAAGAATGACTTCTTCTTGTGGGAGTCACATTATTTTCTCAGCAGGACAGTTACTTGCCAACCAAAGTCTCTTGTTTCTTCCAAAGTTTTTTCATGGCTTTTTTCACCTCTGCATTCCTCAGTGTGTAGATCAAGGGATTTAACATGGGTGTGATGATTGAATCAGACACAGCCATTGCCTTGTCTATGGGGTAAGTGACCACAGGCCTCATGTACAAGAAAATACACGGCACAAAGAACAACACGACCACTGTCAGATAGGAGCCACAGGTGGAGAGGGCTTTGCGCCTCCCTTCAGAGCTGCAGGACTTTAGAGAACAGAGAATGACCGTGTAGGAGGCGATGAGGATGAGAAAGATGGCCATGCACATAACCCCACTGTTGAGGGTG
>NW_007811327.1:0-971 GCF_000696425.1 Galeopterus variegatus | reverse complement strand
AAAAAAAAACCAAAAAAACAAAAAACCCTGTTATTCAAAATATACAATGAATACTTAAAACTCAATGATAAGAAAACAACTCAATTAGAAAATGGGCAAAAGACCTGAGCACATACCTCACCAAAGAAAATATACAAATAGCAAAAAAGCATAAAAAGATGTTCAATATCAAAAGTCATTAGGAAATTGCAAATTTATACGACAATGAAATACCACTGCACACCTATTAGAATGGCCAAAAACAAAAACACTGATAACACCAAAAGCTGACAAGGATGTAGAGCAACATAAACTCTCATTCATTGCTGGTGGGAACACAAAATGGTTCAGCACTTTGGAAGAGAGTTTGCAAGTTTCTTACAAAGCTAAACATAATTTTACTACAGTGTCCAGCAATCTTGATCCATGGTATTCAACCGAATGAATTGAAAATGTGTGTCTACACAAAACCACCACATAGCTGTTTATAGCAGCTTTATTCATAATTGCCAAAACATGGAGGCAAATGAGATGTTTTTCTGTAGGTGAAGGATAAACTGGTGCATCCAGAGAATGAAATATGATTCAGTGCTAAAAAGAAGCAACCTAGCAAGCCATGAAAAGCCATGGAGGAGACTTACATGCATATTACTAAGTGAAAGAAGCAAATCTGAAAAGGCTACATAGTGTATGATTCCAACTGGATGACATTCTGGAAAATACAAAGCTATGGAGATGGTACAAAGATCAGTGGTTGCCAGGGGTGAGGTGGGAGGGAGAGATGAACAGGCAGAGCACAGAGGATTTTGGGGGCACTGAAACTATCCTGTATGATACTGCTGTGGTGCATATACAATACATCTGTTCAAACCCATAGAATATCCAACACCGAGAACCCTAATGTACACTATGGACTTTGGGTGATGATGAGTCAATGTAGGTTCATCAGTTGTGACAAATGTGCTCTCTAGTGTGGGATGTTGATAGTGGGA
>NW_007811326.1:0-971 GCF_000696425.1 Galeopterus variegatus | reverse complement strand
GGGCCAGAAATGGAACAGAAAGGTAATGCAGTGAGAAGGGCTAAAGCCACAGGCCAGCTGGGCGCCTAGGCTGGAAGCAGGTTGGCAGTAATGGTAGTAGTGTAGCTCTGGCAGGAAGGGACTAAGATGACTCACAGGAGCTAGGGGATTGGAACCACGCTCATGGCTTGAAGTCTGGGGCTCTTCTGCTTGTAAAAGTAGAGTGAAAAAAATGTGTCATTGCTAGCTACTGCTTGGGCTGTAGCTTTTAGCAAGTGCAAAGTCTAGGGAGGAAGAACAAAGACATGGTCTGATCAGGAACAGAATCAAGCTACTTGTGGGTCCCTTAATATTCACAATGTCTCTTTGGGGAAGGAGCTTCAATGCAGTATTTTAAGACATAGTTCTAGGCTGGTGTCCCAGTGCAGAATATGGAAAACCACTAAATAGGGAGGGAGAACCACCCCTGTAAGCCCTCACAGAGAACAAATATACTATCATCCACTTAAAATGAGCTTGCAAATCAAAATTCCAAAACACATGAGGAAACCTAATACCAAAAATAAAATCGGTGATCAGTTTTAAAATTTATTCTAGATTTGTGTTATCCCATAGTGGCAGCCACTAGCTACATAATTTAACTTTAAATAAAAATTAATTAAAATCAAATGAAATTCAAGTGCTCAAAAGTCGCATGTGACTAGTGGCTACCATATTGGACATTACAGATATAAATAATTTCTTTTATTGCAGAAAGTTCTATTAGGTAGTGCTGTGCCAGATGAAATAAATTTTATGGGACAGTCCAATAAGGATTTTTATATAAATATGTTTTGATGCTCAAAAAATAAAGTAGTATTTTCCACTTGAAAAACAGAGAAAGAAATTATAAAACAAAGAATACAAAAATGAGGCAAGATCAAAAAAATATGAAAATTTACCAATTAGAAATGTTGATAAATACATACGCATTGAAGTAAAAAAAAAAAAAA
>NW_007811325.1:0-971 GCF_000696425.1 Galeopterus variegatus | reverse complement strand
ACACACACACACACACACAGCAATCACCCATCACCTTAAATGTCTCCACATTAGGGCAAATGGACTGGACTATCTTACAATGACTTAACTACACTTGACATAGTATGAAATGTTGACTCTTGGAACAGGCGCTCTTGAAAGAGAGATTAAAAAGCTTGCTCATTCATCCTGAGATCCTCGTCCCATTACGGGGTCCTGCATCCCTCATCAGTGATGCTGAGAGGTGGCGTGGGGTGTAGGTAGTAGGTTCTGACCTGTGGGAGTCTCCCAAACCATAAGGTACTGAGAGTGTTGGGCTTTCTGGACTTACAGTCAAAAGCCTGTCACCCGAGCCTATTTCCTATTTCGAAGGAGAGAGGAAAGGAAAACTGTACTTGGCCTCAGGCCCCTCTGGCTGGCATGAAAGCTGGATAATGAGTCTCCAGCACCAGCTAGAAAGAGATGGGCCTGGAAGGGCAGCAGTGGCCAAGAGGGAAAGGGCAAAGGCTGGACTGATGTGTGGATGGGGTATGAACAGGGTTAGCAACGGGGGCAAAGACAGAACTTGTCAAAGTCCTTAGTGAATGGATAGGATGAGTGTTGACAAACTGGGTGACAGCCATCTGGAGCAGTCCACTGCTTTTTCCCGTGATATCTTCCTGGCTTAGATTTTACACATTCAGCCAACTACCTTCTCATCTAAGTCAGGTTGCCTAACTTTGGTAGGAGTTATGCCTTTTCTTCAGTCATCACATTGGTTTTGGACACTCGCTGGCTTCTGATGGACCATTGTTCTAATGGTCCCACAAGGATACATTTCTGCCTAGAGACCTTCTAGCCCCACATCCACCTAAGGCATTTCTCCTTGAGGACCCTACAGAGGAGCTAGCTGGGGTGGGAAAGGGCATCAGCTTTGTACTCAAAGCTCCACTTGAACCCTGGCAATGCCATGATTGGGTCTGTGACAACTCTTGAAGTATTTTTCTAAAAAA
>NW_007811324.1:0-971 GCF_000696425.1 Galeopterus variegatus | reverse complement strand
CACAGTTCTGGACAAATAAGTGTCTTTTGTAGAAAATAATACAATAGTTTTTGGATAAAATGAATTGGCCTAAACAAGAAAATATTGAGTTTTGTCTAGGAAATAAATTTCTCTTATTCCATATATGCGTGTGTGTGCACATAGAGAGAAACAGAAGCAACTCTCTGTGTACAAAATTTGGCTCAAATTTACAAAATTTAAGTTAACATCTTTAAAGTCCATTCTTTCATTTATTGGCTTCAAATTTTGTGTTCTTCACGAGACATTATACTAAATTTAGCCTTATTTCGTGCTCTCAAACTCTTTGCCTGCTACTTTTCTCCTTAAATTCTAACCTCTAAAGGCAAATTTTGCCCAGTGTACTCTAAAAGGCACTATACAAGAGGATAGTAGTAACAGGAATTCAATCATGTGAGAAAATCAGAGATATAGAATATAGAATTATTTTCAAAAAGCTACTGCTATTAAATGTCTTTGACAAACCAGATAAAAAGAGCCATACTGAATCTGAGTAGGTTTTCTTACTTCTTGGTTTTTCTGCACTATATAGATTTTTTGACTATGATGCCAGCCAATTCTACCTTCAATTATTTAACCCTGACATTCTAATCAATGTTACTTAGTATTTGTTATATTTTTGTGACTTCATAGGGTCACCATTTGTGCAATGATTTTGCTGTCAAGGAAATTAATGAAAATGTTAACATGACCCATGGTAATGAGGACATGCAGGATCCAATTTCTTACAATTATAGTCTTGATTTGTCATTCTATCTCCATATCTTATTCATGAATTTAATACTAGTGTTTCTCTAAGGTTATTATCTACAGCCAGTACAAGATGGTTTTCAAAATTCAAATCATTTTTTCATAATCCCTTGATACATAGTTTCTTTAAAACAATGGTAAGCCCCACATTTGTGGGCCTCAACCAGTTCTTGATGCACACTTAGAAGATATTTTAAAAGCTC
>NW_007811323.1:0-971 GCF_000696425.1 Galeopterus variegatus | reverse complement strand
ATTCTTCAGAAACTTGACTATTTCTTTAAAATTGTTGGATTTATAAGAACAGTTATTCATAATGTTCTCTTATTATCCTCTTAATGTTTGTGAGATCTGTAGTAATTATCCATTTTTCTTTCCTGACATTGGCGATGTGTGTTCTCTCTTTATTTCTTCATCTGCCAAGTTAGCACTTTTATCAATTTTGTTGATTTATTCAAAGAACCAGATTTTCACTTTATTTTTTCTATTATTTTGTCTGTTTTCTATTTCACTGATTTTTGCTTTTATCTTTAGTATTTCCTTCTTTCTACTTACTTTGAATTTACTCTTTTTCTTTTACAGCTTCTTAAGACGGAAACTTAGGTCTTTGATTAGAGCTGTCTTCTTTTCCAATATAAGCACTTAAAGTTATAAAAATTTTCAGTAAGCACTGCTCTAGCTCTAAATCACAAATTGTGTTATATTTTAAATTAATATACTTCATTTTTTAGAGCAGTTTTAGGTTTACAAAAAAAAATGAGCAGAAAGCAGCATTTCTAAGTACTCCCTCACAAAGTTTTCCCTATTAGTACATTCCCTGATGGTACATTTGTGACAATTGGTGAGTCAATATGGTTACATTATTATTAACTAAAGTCTATAACTTACATTAGAGTTCACTCTTTGTGTTGTACATTCTATGGGTTTTGACAAACAAGTAATGAAATATATCCACCATTACAGTATGATACAGAACTGCCCTAAAAATCCCCTCTGTCCACCTATTTACCCCTCTCTCTCTCTCTCCCCCATCTCCATAGTTTTGCCTTTTCACAAATGTCATATAGTTGGAATCATACAGATGTTGCCTTTTCAGATTGACTTCTTTCACTTAGCAATATGTATTTAAGGTTCCGCTATGTATTTTTGTGGCTTGACAGCTTATTTCTTTTTTTTTTTTTCCTTTTTTTTGTCTTTTTTCATGACCAGCAACGGATCGCAACCCT
>NW_007811322.1:0-971 GCF_000696425.1 Galeopterus variegatus | reverse complement strand
AACTAACAAATTTCTTGAGGCTCAGCGTGGACAAGTCTGAGAGTTAAAACTTGGGTATTCCCGTCATGGGGGGTGGTGCCCACAACTCTGGGGAGCTTGAATAGCTCTACCAGATTCTCAAAGTGAAAATCCGGGAACATTCTTCCCAAGATTAGGACAGGGAGAGGAAGAAGTAGTGATTTTGAAATATGCCAGAGTATTTTGTTCTTTTTAACAAGGCCTGCCCTCAAGAGAAACTTAACAAAGCCTAATCTGTTGGGGTTTCATCAAAATCTAACTGACCTTAGGAGAGGAGGAGGGGGAAAGAGAGAGATTGGACAAGGGGCATAAAGAATAAGTATGATTTGTAACAATGAATATGGTAATAATAATAATAATAATAATAATATAATAATAATAATAATAATAATAATAATAATAATAATAATAATAATAATAATAATAATAATAATAATAATAATAATAATAATAATAATAATAATAATAATAATAATAATAATAATAATAATAATAATAATAATAATAATAATAATAATAATAATAATAATAATAATAATAATAATAATAATAATAATAATAATAATAATAATAATAATAATAATAATAATAATAATAATAATAATAATAATAATAATAATAATAATAATAATAATAATAATAATAATAATAATAATAATAATAATAATAATAATAATAATAATAAATAATAATATAATAATAATAATAATAATAATAATAATAATAATAATAATAATAATAATAAAAACAAGAGGAAAGAGAAGGGAATAAGGAACAAACATTTAGGAGAAGAGAAGAGCAAGGAAGTGATGGGCAAAAAAAAAAGTCTAACTGACCTAAGGGAAGGGAAATACCCCCCTCCAGCCTGCTCTGTCCTTCCACGTGGAGAAGAGTAATACCTAAATCCAGCCCCCTCTAACCATCCTCTCTGACCTAAGGATGGAAAAACTGAG
>NW_007811321.1:0-971 GCF_000696425.1 Galeopterus variegatus | reverse complement strand
TCAGTTAAAACATTAGCTATTTTTTTGTAAATTCCTAAAAATTCCCTACTTATGTGATCATATTGTCTATGAATAAAGGAAAATTTACACTTTTCAATAGTTTGCCTTCTATGTCTTTTCATTGCCTTAGTAAAATGGGTAGGGTCTGAAGTACAATGTTAGGTAAAAGGAGTGAGAGAAAATTACTTTGTTTTTGATACTTTGGGGAAAACAGCCTTATACCACTAATATGATGTTAGCTATCAATTTTTATAGACAAACTTTATTAGGTTGAGGAAGTTCCCTTTCATTCCTAGTTTGTTTTAAGGTTTAATTATAAACATGTAATAAATTTGTCAATTTTTTCTGTATCTGTTGAGATAATTTTATCTTTCAGTCTGTTGATGTCATTGAATGTGATATTGTGAATTACATTGATTTTCTAATGTTGAGACAAATTTCACTTTCTGGGATAAAGTCCACATACTCATAATGTATTATGATTTTTAAAATTTATTCTTGTTTAAGATTTGCTAAAATTTTGTTAGAAATTTTTGTTAAAAAAATACATATATATATATAAAGGAGAATGATTTGTAGTTTTTTCTTTCTGCCCTGTCTTGTTTTGCTATCAGTTAATGCTGGCCTCATAACATGGGTTAGAAAGCATTCTCTTTTTGTCCACATCATGGAAGAGTTTCTATGAAATGTTATTTCTTGCTTAAACATTTGGTAGAATTCATCACTGAAGCCATCTGAATACGGAATTTTCTTATTTTTTAAACTATGAGTTCAATTTCTTTAATATATATTAGAGCCTATTCACATTGTTGATTTCTTGAATAAGTGTGTGAATTTGTGTCTGTCATGGAAATTGCCCATTTTTATCTATGTTGCTGATTGTATTAGCATTAAAGTTGCTCATTTTATTTTTTTGTTGTCATTTAAAAATCTGTAGGATCTTTCATTCACAATGTTTTTTAGTCTTCTCT
>NW_007811320.1:0-971 GCF_000696425.1 Galeopterus variegatus | reverse complement strand
ACAGTCACCATAGGGCATCAGAAGTTATTCTCTGTATCTGACTTTAACTTTGTAACTTTGTTCCATTTACCAACTTCTCCCCTTCCCTTCCCAGCCTCAGGTAACCACTATTCCACTCTCTATTTCTTTTTTCTTTCTTTTTAAATTTGTTTTTTCTTAATTGACCCAAGATAACTGTATGTATTTATGGAGTACAGTGTGATATTTGGTACCTTTGAATCTTTTTTTAAGATTTTTTTTAGAGAAGTTATAGCTTTACAGCAAAATTAAGAAAGTGCAGAGAATTCCCATACACTCTCTGCCCACCGACATACATACCTTCTCCGTTATCAACATCCTCCACCAGAGTAGTATATTTGTTACAATGAAGAACCTGCATTGGCACATCATTATCACCCAAAATCCACAGTTTACATTAGGGTTCACTCTTGGTACGTCTTATGGTTTTTGGATAAATGTATAATGGCAGGTATCTGCAGGAGGACACTTTGCTGAAAGGCCCTAGCTGACCTCGCTCGTAACTCTGGCAGAATGCAACACCTTGAGATGAGGAGGAAATGTCTGGAAAAACATGGCTCTGTCTGCATTTCCCTAGAACAGGATGTCCTAAAACACTTGAACATAGTGAACTTAGTAGCTCCTGGGGTGTAAAACGCAGAGAGAAGTGTTTTGGGGGGTCCCACAGCTACGGTGCAATGTGGGGCTCATGCAGATGAGACTCTCTGGGCAGCTTTCCTGAGCCTTGGGTGACCAGTTTGACACAGATCCTAGGCTTCTGTTTATCCTCGCTGGCTGGCTGTGAGTAATAAATTTGCATTGCCTGATGTGTTGTGAGTGTTCTGTTTCACGCAAAGCCTCCTGCCAGACCTGGGAACCTGTGCAGGATCCATCATTATGCTATCACACAGAACATTTTCACTGCCCTAGAAATCCTCTGTGCTCCTTCTGTTCATCACCCCCCAACACCGACA
>NW_007811319.1:0-971 GCF_000696425.1 Galeopterus variegatus | reverse complement strand
TGCCAGGCTGAGTTCCCAGCCCTTCACACACAGGTCCATGCTAGGTAATTGGGAAAGATCCTGGGAGCTGTTGGCAGATGACACTACTAGCTCAGTCCTCAGCAATGGCAGCAGCAGCTTACAGCTCCAGCAGCTTACAGGTCTGGCGGTGGCGGCGGACTCTTGGAGGGTCCTGGGGACACTGGCAGCAACAGCCTCCAGCAGCAGTAGCGGCCTCCCCATGGCCTACCTCCCAGGGGCATCCCGGGGGTGGGGGGCACCATGGATCAGAGCCACTCATCCTTTATACTTAAGTCCATAACCCAGGACACTTGGGTGCACATGTGCAATTACATTAGACAACCAAGGACCACCTGGGCACACATGCATATTTACATCAAATGCTAGGCAACATCTGAGGGACCCTGGCCACTTTCCTATATTTTTCCCAATGATATGAAATCTCCTGAATTCCCTCAGGGTTTTTCTCTGTAACAGATCAACATCAGACTAGCCTTAATCACCAAATGAGAGCTTTCCAGAGTTTCACACTTAACCATTGAAGAGAGGGGACACCCCACCAGGTTCCAGTCTCACATGGAAGGTGGGGAGCTGCCTTTGTGCAGTGGGGACAGTGCCTATGGTTCCTCAACACCTCCCTTATTAATGGCCCAAGAATGGGAGATGAGGGATGAGTTCCTCCATTTGGAGGGACCCCACGGTTTGGTAAACATGGATAGAACCACCAGTCCCTGTTAATATGCCCCAGGTTCTGAGCCCAGCCCTCTGCCCCATTCAACCTCATACTCAGCTACTGTGCCATCTGGAGTGATGAGCTTACACTCTACTTGCCCCTCAGAGGCCAAGTCATGTCTTGTGTTGTAAGACCAGCCCAAAAGCACGAATCTTACTTGATGGGAAGGCTCATCTGGCAAAGACCAGGAGGCAGAGATCGATGCAAAAGCAAGAGGTTTTTATTTCCGGCATGCTGG
>NW_007811318.1:0-971 GCF_000696425.1 Galeopterus variegatus | reverse complement strand
GGGAGCGCCGCCACACTTCCCAAGCGGCGCACTATCCAGTGCGCCACCGGGCCGGCCCAAAAGGATACATTATTAAAGGAATTTTTTTCATTTGCACATTTACTTCACTCCTGAAGGCACAGGCACTCTTCCCTGCTGGTCTTTGCTATGAAAATCTTTGCTATGAAAACATGCTGCAGAAAATTTTGAATCCACAGATTCAATTCCATAGCGGTTTCAGGAAAGGGAAAAGAAAAGAAGGGAAAAAAGCACACTGATTTATATATGTGTTTAGATTAGTCATTTTAAAAAAAACTCTCAAAATTTAGAAAGACAAAAGTCTATGTTGAACTATTCTTTATAGTTAGCAGATGGAGAATTTACAACCCATCTTAGTTCATAAATAAGGTGTGTTCAAGGACTTCCTTTTGCTGCATTCTGTAAGCATTTCACTCTCTTCTTTTCCATCCCCCCCAACCCCCTCACCTTACCACATGCACTTTTTCCTCTCCTACAACCTCCATATGTCTTTCCGCACAAACATTTTGCCATTCATTTTGTCATTCTTGCATTTCACTTCATGACACCTTTATTGAAAGCCTCTGGTTTCAAAACGATTTCACTAGCTTATGTTATAAGACGTACTGAAAATAAACAATTTGGGGAAGGATTTTCTTAGACAACCTAAGATGCACTTGAAGCAATCCTTACCATGATGTATGTGAAGAATGAGGAACAGCAGGCGAGGCAGAAGCAACTGTATGCAGAGAAGTAGGGTGACTCAGAGCTGGTGATGCCACCTTCAGTTCTTACAGCATGTGCAAACACAGCTTGAAATGAGGTGCAGATGTCTGAACTGCTAAGAACAGCTACTTCTCATGGGGGGCAGTTAGCAAAAGGTTTGTATGATTTTTAAAGCAAAGGTATAAAACACAACAAAGAGTTGGGAGAGATTCTGCAAAAGTAGCTATAGCCAGACAAGAATATACTAT
>NW_007811317.1:0-971 GCF_000696425.1 Galeopterus variegatus | reverse complement strand
GTATTAGCAAGTCAGAATTTCTGGATTAATTTTGTATTTATTAATAGATTTTGTCTCAGAGTAAGTCGTTAATCCCAAATGTCATTGGTGGTTGGTAGACAGAATAGATGGCAGGAGAAAGAGATTTCTTCACCAGGAGGGAAGGTAAAAGTTGCAAACACTGATTAGAAAAGGGAAATGTACTTTCCAAATGTACAAATGGCCCAGCGATTAAGCGCAGACTCAGATGAAGAAGATAAGTCATGCCCAGACTGAGGTACGTTAGGAACTCTCTCTCCTAGAAATAGTGTGCCAGGGTTCAAGATTCATAGGAGAAGTAAGCTACATTCCCATTTTTCATGGGGAAGTGGTTCCTTATGTGTAGTTAGGATGGGTGTGTGTTAGTAAGAGCAGAGGCCAGGGAGGAAAAACATGTTCCTACATGACCTTTGAGATTCTAGGCAGCTTGGATAGTACTAAATCACAACTCCCTAAATCATATTGTGCCAAGTGGAAAATAAAGCTAATTTCCAAATGTCAGAATCTCTGCATTTTTCCAAAGAGGTCAGGGCATCCTGGAGAGTATTTCACTGCCCAGCACAAACACACAAAATCAAATTTTCTCTTGATTTTGAGAAAGCATCTAAGAGTTCAGTACTGTAGTAGATCAGTCACTTCAGGCTGCTCTCTGGAGCCTCTTTTAGGCAAGGAAACTGGAAAATCCTCTGTATTTTCTCTTCCTCTGCTTCACTCTATTACAGTTCCACATTTTTGATAGTAAGGAATAGTCTTGTTTTTGTCTTATAATACTCCTGTAAGTTGCCAATTAGATTGAGGTTCTGTGGCTAGAAACAAAACATTTCAAATTTAATGAACTCGATGATGTTAGCTTATATCATTTGGTCTCCTACCTTGCTTGGGTTGCCAGGGAGATGAGGCCCCAAATATGATGAACGTTATGTAAACAGTAACTCTACAGAAAAAAAAAAAAA
>NW_007811316.1:0-971 GCF_000696425.1 Galeopterus variegatus | reverse complement strand
TAAAAACGTATGTCCACAAAAAGAACTGTATAAATATATTCATAGTAGATTTTTTTCATCACCGCTCCAAACAGGAAACAACCTAGATGGGTATTCTGTTTTTATGTGAGCATCCTTCTTCCTAGACAATCAAGACAAGATGCTAACCTGATTCACCAGTATACCCTCACCGTGTTTGAAATCCTGTAGGTAGGTGGTAAGTCTTTGCTGAATGGATAACAGGTCAAGAAGAGGAGCATACAGAGTTCTCCAAGCCTAGTCCAAGAGGTGAGAGGTAAGGATCAGTCCTTGTCAGCTCACCAGGGATAACTCGGAGTGTTAACTTGGCAAATGCAGGTGCCAGGTCCACACCACAGCCTCAACACTGAGCACAGGGCCTAGCACATGATAAGTGTTTGGAATACGTATGTTGAATGAATGAATGAAAAGGAGTGAGCTGGCTGTCCCGTGTTGAAATCACTAGGCCCTCTTGCTTCCAGATCATCCTTGTTACCTGGAAAGACAAACCTTCCATTGTACAAGGACACAAGGATAGTGTCCAGTACTTCTAGGGAGATCGGTCTGGGGGAGGGCTCTGAAGATAAGGGCAGAAAGGTTCAGAGTTTCCAGAGTAAAGAATAAACTGGGTTCTGTCTCCTGCCTCCAATCCCTACACTTTATCTCTTTTATTCCTGTGTATGGATAGATCCAGGTGCAGCAATCTTCCCATTTAGTTTAGCATCAAGAAATTCACCTGGAGAGCCCCAGAGCGCCCACCATCATGTCGAGGACAGGCTGCCTCTCTCGCTTTTCATGGCCACTCTAGGCCGACAATTCAGATCCTCATGAAGGCATCAGACAAAGCTGATGGAGAATAGTTTTTCATTCACCCCAGCCAGGGGCTCAGCCCTTTCAGCTCCAACACTTGGCTGGGAAGGAAGTTGCGAGTGCAGAACAATGAACTCCATCATTTCATGGTGTGGAAGAGAGAG
>NW_007811315.1:0-971 GCF_000696425.1 Galeopterus variegatus | reverse complement strand
AAAAACTTTTGTTTTTTTCTTTTTAAAATTTTTTTACTGAGATATAATTTACATACAGTTCACCATTTTAAAGTGTACAATTCAGAGGTATTTAGTGTATTTCCAATGTTGTGCAATCACCAGCTCTCCCTAGTTTCAAAACTTCTTTTTATTATTTAGTACTGGGAATTCATAATATATTCTGGAGAGAAGTTCTTTGTTGGATATATTTAACAAAGAATTAAGAGTATTAAGAATATTAATTAAGAATATTTTCTCTAAGGATGAGGCTTATCTTTTCCTTTTTAAAAAATGTTATACGAAGAGCAAAAGTTTTTAATTTTGGTTATGTTTCATTTATTAATTTTCTTCTTTATGTTACTGTATTTCTGAAACCTCTCTAAGAAATCTTTACCTATCCCAAGGTCTTGAGGATATTCTCCTTCTTTTCTTCAAAAAGCTTTATAGTTTTAGCTTTTACCTTGGGTCTAGGTAACATCTGGAATTAATTTTTGTATATGGTATGAGGTAGGAACCAAAGAGTCTTGTTTCTGTATTTTTATTTTGGATATCCAGTTGTAACAGTGCCATTGTTGAAAAGAATTTTTCCCCCATTAAATTTCTTTGTCACCCTTGTTGAAAATCATTTAACCATGTAAGTTTGGTTCTAGTTCTGGACCCTCTATTCTGTCCCACCACTCTACTTAACTGTGCTTTAGTAGCATACTCTTTTGATTATTATAGCTTTATGGTTTAAAAAGTCAGAGAATTAAATCCTCCAACTTTATTCTTCTTTTTCAGGATTGTTTTTGGCTATTCTAGAGCCTTTGCATTTTCATATAAATTTTAGAATATATAGACAATTCAAAAAATGAAACATATTCTAGCTCTAAGTTATGTATTAAAGTTATATCAAAATATATCATTTTCGGGGCCGGCCTGTGGCTCACTCGGTAGAGTGCGATGCTGATAACACCAAGGCCACGGGTTCG
>NW_007811314.1:0-971 GCF_000696425.1 Galeopterus variegatus | reverse complement strand
CAGCCTCAGTGATGTACACTGTGGTCACACCCATGCTGAACCCCTTCATCTACAGTCTGAGAAACAAAGACATAAAGAGGGCTCTGAGGAGATTCTTCAGAGGAAACCAATGAAAGAACCATTTTTTTCCTCTCTTTATTGTGGTATAATATATATAACAAGACTTGCATTTAAATGATATTTAAACACAAAATTCCATGGAATTAATTATATTCAGAATGCTGTAAAACCATCACCTCTATTTTTAACAATTTTCAACATCGTCTTAAATATAAACTCTGTACCAATTAAGCATTATTTCTCATTATTCCTCTCCCCACCCACTCAGTTTTTGGAAACCTCTGGTGTACTTTTGCCTCTGAATTTTTTTTTTTAAATTCTGTATATTTGAAAATTGGAAAAAGTAATAGCTATTTTGCCAAAAAGTGACTTTTGTTTGTTTGTTTTTTAATTTTAATTTTTATTTTGTCAATATACAATGTAGTTATTGTGTCCCATCACCAAAACCTCCCTCACTCCTCCCTCTACCCCCTTCCAACCAGATGTGTCCCCTCCATTTTCTTGTTGTAAGAGCTTAAAACAAAAAAAAAACAGTTGGGGTTGTTAAATCTTCCCCCCCCCCCCCGCCCCGCAGGTTTATTTTTTTGTTGTTGTTGTTGCTGTTTGTTTGGTTTTTTTTTTTACGATTTTTATTTTTTTTTTATTTTTTATTTTTTCGTGAAATTTTTATTTTGTCAATATACAATGTATATGATTATTATGGCCCATCACCAACACATCCCTCCCTCCTCCCTCTCTCCCCTCCCACCCAAGAATGTCCTTTCCTTTTGCTTGTTGTAACAACTTCATAAAAGTATAGTTCATATATCTTCTTCCCCACCCCCACCCCGGTTTTTTTGTGTGTGTGTACGTGGGTGAATTAATTTGTTTGTTTTTTAGCTCCCACCAATGAGTGAGAACATGTGGAATTT
>NW_007811313.1:0-971 GCF_000696425.1 Galeopterus variegatus | reverse complement strand
TTATCCATTTCCTCCAGGTTTTCAAATTTATTGGCATATAGTTGTTAATAATAGTCTCTAATGATCACAGATTGTATTTCTGTGGAACTGGTTATAACGTCTCCTTTTTCATTTCTGATTTTTGTTATTAGGGTCTTAACAAAAAGTTAAACTAGCTAATGGTTTGTCTATTTTCTGTATCATCTCAAAAAACAATCTTTGTTTCATTGATCTTTTTTGATCATTTTTGGGGGGTCTCTATTTCATTTAGTTCTGATCTGTTCTTAATTATTTCTTTCCCTCTGCTAATTAGGGGATTGGATTGTTCTTGTTTTTCTAGTTCTTTGAGGTGTAGCGTTAGATTTTTTTTTTTTTGAGATCTATCATTTTGACATAAGCAGTTTTTGCAATAAACTTCCCTCTTAGTACTTCTTTTGAGGTAACCCGTAAGTATTGTTATAATGTATTTTTAATAATGCCTTAGTTTCAATAAACTTTTTGATTTCTTGTTTAATTTCACCTTGGACTCATAGGTCATTCAGGATCATGTTGTTTAATTTCCATGTATTTGTATAGTTTCTAGAGTTTCACTTGCTACTGACTTCTAGTTTTAATTCACTGTGGTCTGAAAAGGTACTTGAAATGATTTCAATTTTTAAAAAATTTTTTGAGAGTTGATTAGTTACCTAATGTAATTTATACTGGAGAATGTTCCATGTCCTGATGAGAAGAATGTATATTCTGTAGTTGCTGGGTGAAATATTGGGTAAATATTTGCCAGGTCCAATTGGTCAAAAGTGTAGTTTAAATCCTGTGTTTCTCTGTTGATTTGTTGCCTAAATGATTTGTCCAATGCTGAGAGAAGGGTGTTTGGGTCCCCAACTGTTATCGTATTGGGGTCTATCTCTTTCTTTAGGTCTAACAGAGTTTCCTTTATATATATGGGTGCTCTGGTGTTGGATGCAAATGTATTTATGAATGTTATGTCTTCT
>NW_007811312.1:0-971 GCF_000696425.1 Galeopterus variegatus | reverse complement strand
AAAAAAAACCCCAAAACCAAAAAATAATCTCTACCTTGAGATGCTGAGTAACTAACTCAGTAGTAATGGAGGATCATCTGGAAAGAATTCCTCTAGGACAAGTCTTATGCTCATGTACGCCTAAAAAGAGTTTTTTAAATGATGTATTTCCTTGCACGTTGTTAATTTCACTTCAAAACCAGCTTCATTATAAATTTAAATAGCTGTTAAAGAGTGTGATTTCCAACATTTGTAAATATTTTAAAATAAATATGTTGTATTACTTTGTAAATGCATTTAGTGGATCTGAATACAAGGGTTTTTTTATTTAAAACATTTTATTATGAAAATTTTCAAATATGCACACAGACTAGTATAATGAACCTTCATGTATTTATCACCTAATTTAAACAAAATCAATATCCTGTCACTCTTGCTGCTTGTATATCCCCCTTTTTATTTATTTTTTCTATTTGTTGGAGTATTTCATAGCAAATCCCAGACATCACATCATTTCATTTACAAATATTTTAAAATGTATATCTGACAGCGAAACCTACAATACCAGTATGTCA
This sequence comes from Galeopterus variegatus, assembly GCF_000696425.1. Taxonomy (NCBI): domain Eukaryota; kingdom Metazoa; phylum Chordata; class Mammalia; order Dermoptera; family Cynocephalidae; genus Galeopterus; species Galeopterus variegatus. Next base: position 417 of record NW_007811312.1, on the reverse strand, counting down.
TAATGAGCACAATTTCAATAATCTCTTCATAGTTTCTAATGCTCAATGTGTGCTCAATTTTCTCTGCTTGCTTAAAAAACTTTTTCTGTTGGCTTATTTAAATTAGGATCCAGAAAATGTTCACATATAGCATTCTGTTGATTCCTTTTGAGTGTCTTTTAATCTATAACATTTCCATTGTTTTTTGTATTTTCCATGCCATTTATTTATTGAAGAAACTGCTTCTTTTGTCTTATAGAAGTTCCCACATTCTAGGTATGATTGTGTTTTCAAAAAATTGTGTCTTCATGGTGTTAACATGTTTTTTTTTTCCTCCCTATATTTCCTGTAAACTGAAAGTTAGATCTAGCAGATTGGTTAATTAAGGATTGTTTTGGATTGTTTTGTTTGCAAGAATACTTCATGGGTGATGGTTTA
>NW_007811311.1:0-971 GCF_000696425.1 Galeopterus variegatus | reverse complement strand
GACAGGAGGGCCCAGGTTTGGACACCTGACAGCCTGGCCTCCAGGCCTCATCTCTTCCAGGGGCTGCTCCCACTGCATGTCTAGGCCTTGCTCCTGAGACCTCTCTGGTATCCTGGACTCAAGCCAGCACCGAGGCTCTAGATATATAGTTGGAGGCAAGGGAGAGTCCAATTCCCTGTCTCTCTAAACACTCCAACCACGCCATCATGTACTGTCGTCAAGATGTACACTGACGGGCCAGCCCGGTGGCGCACTGCTACAGTGCACCGCTTGGGAGCGCAGCGGCGCTCCCGCCGAATACAGACTGGCCGCTCACTGGCTGAGCAAGGTGCGGGAGCAACACCGAGGGTTGCGATCCCGTGGCCGGTCCCGGTCCGGTACGGGCACGACACTGAGGGTTGCAATCCGTTGCCAGTCACGAAAAAAGACAAAAAGGAAAAAAAAAAAAAGATGTACACTGACAACTCTCAGAGAGCACCCCATTCATATTGTAGCCTACGCAAATAATGCCCTTAGAGCTGTGCAATGTGCAACCTGCACAACAGTACAGAGCAGCCCTGCAGGCCACCTCCTAAGAAACAAAGGGCCTGGGGAAGGTGAGAGAACAGTGGAGAAGGGACAGTAAAGGCCACACAGCCAGCACTGGAACTCAAAGAGCTCATTAAGAGCTCATACAGATAAACAGAGCTAGCCTCCACCACCAGCAACTCGTCCATCAGCCCCAGCACGCTGGCATCCCCCCAAGGTTCTGTCCTTATCCTCTGCTAGGTAAACTTATCTGCTTTCATTGCTTCAGATATTGCCATGTCAATGAGGACCCCCTTCCCAAAAATCTTTCCCCTACCCTGGCTTCATATCCTATGTGATAGCTCCACATGGAAATCTCTCCACCCATACAAAGAAAATGGTCAAAATAGCTCAAAAGCTTCTCTCCCAATTTACTTTTCTTCCTTTTCTCAATGAATTCCTCC
>NW_007811310.1:0-971 GCF_000696425.1 Galeopterus variegatus | reverse complement strand
TCCACTATGGATACTTGATGGTCTTCTGCTACAAAGAAACTCCTAGGTAAATTAGTCATAAATTCCAGGACATTTTCTGTCACTGTTCAGCAGGGTTGAATTTGCAAAGCTTGTCTTCTTGAGGCCACACAGTTCTAATTCACAAATTGTTATACCTGGATGAGGATCAGAATCAAGCACTGCAGAGTGGTGACGAGTAGGGACTCTGCAACCAGATGTCTGGGTCCTGTACCTCCTGTCTGTGTCATCATGAACCTCCTTTCGCTTCTCCCCAAAATATTGATAATAAAATTGCCCATAGTATACAGTTATTCAATTAAATATGTTAATACATTTATGGGGATTAAAATAATATTTGCCACACAGCAAGTGTTCAAATAAGGTGAACTAATAATATCTACAGTGACTCAACTAGTACCTGCACATAATTTATTCACAGTGCTATACACATTAACTAGACAAGTAGTTGCTATTCTTAACAGGGCTACATGCTTTACTAACTAACATTTCAAAACATATTTAAAACAGATAAAATTGACAGTTTAAAAACATGACTATTATCTATATTGAAACATGCCTCCGAGTTATATGATTCTATATAAAAATCTCCATCAATCCATGGAGACATTAGCATGAAGATTTCTATATAAAAATCATCAATCTATGGAGACATTAGCATGAAGACATGAGAATCTAAGATGTGTCAATATTAATATCTTTTCAAATTATATTTTGAATGATTGAGAGACAGAGGCATTTGCTAAATATTCATTCTCCCATCCTTTCTACTTCTTTTTAAAGTTTCCAGGCAATTGAAAAACATTGTGATGACCATTTTAAACACGAAAATCATATTGCAGATAAAAAAGCAGAAAAATTGATTCAAAAATGGCCTTTGGTTGATCCAAAAAGGATATTTAATTTCGTATAGGAATAAATTATACAATTTATTATTATACACTTTCTGGCAG
>NW_007811309.1:0-971 GCF_000696425.1 Galeopterus variegatus | reverse complement strand
TAAAAAGACACAAATATTATCTTGTATGACCTCTCAGCATAATTTCACCCAACTTCTCCCTCCTTGAAACACTCAACTTCTGTTAGGTATTCTGTTTTCCATGCATTTGCATTCTCCTTGTCTACCTTCCTGTTAGATGTTAATGTTGCTCAGGATTCTCTGAATCCACTTTTTTTTGTTCCTTCATATTTTCCACAGCAATCCCATTTATTCCCCAGGCTTTAATTACCATCTACATGTCAACAACTCCCATATTGCTATTTTCAATACAAACCCTTTTCTAAGCTTCAGATTTCCATATCTGACTGCTTGACATTTCCACTTATATATCAAAAGCATCTGAAAATCAGCCCCATGTAATTATTTAAACTAGAAATCTATGAATAACCTCATACTTTAACTCCATACTTTCTTAATCCCCATTTTTAATAAAATTTAAAGTTGATTTAAAAAAGAAATTCTATTACTTTATTGTGTTTTTTGGTCTATATTTTAATTTTATTTTTTATTGCAGAAAAAATATACATACATTAAAATTTCCCATTTTAATAATTTTCAAGTGTATATATAAGTGGCATTAAGTACATTCACATTGTTCTGCATCCGTCACCCCTATCCATTTTCAGAACTTTTTCATTATCTCAAATAAAAGTTGTTTTAATCAAGTATTTCTTTAGAATTCACTGATCTTTAAATGTTCATTGCTACCACACCATATTATTGCTGTTGATTCCTAAATATTTCTACATCCATAGTTTATATTAAAATCTATTGTTCATATTTTAGACTGACGTTTTATTTATTTATTTATTTTTTGACCAGTAATGGGATTGCAACCCTCAGCACGGTGTGGTCTGCACCATGCTCAGCCAGTGAGTGCAGCTGCCATCCCTATATAGGATCTGAACCAACTGCCTCAGCGCCATCAGCACTGCACTCTACCAAGTGAGCCACAGGGCCGGCCCTAGACT
>NW_007811308.1:0-971 GCF_000696425.1 Galeopterus variegatus | reverse complement strand
TCCCACTACTGGGAATATACCCAAAGGAATGGAAATCATCAAGTCGAAGGTATACCTGATTTGACTGAAATTTAAAACAAACTATATGCTGTATTCAAGAGACTCACCACACCTGTAAAGACACACACAGCAGAGAGATGGAAAAGGATATACTGTGCAAATGGAAACCAAAATCAAGCAGGACTAGCTATTCTTATATTGGATAAAACTGACCTCAAGCCAAAAACCATCAAAAGAGAAAAAGAAGGCCATTACATAATTATAAAGGGATCTTTACAGCAAGAAGACATAAAAAATCATAAATATATATGCACCCAACACTGAAGCACACAGACATATAAAGCAAACACTATTAGACTTAAAGAACAGGATACACCCCAATACAATAATAGTTGGTGACCTGAACACCCATCTCTCAGCATTGCATAGATCATCTATGAAAGAAATCAACAGAGAAGCAGAAGATTTTAACTATACTTTAGATCAATTGGGCCTTGCAGATTTCTCCAGAACATTTAATCCAACAACTACAGAATATACATTCTTATCATCAGCACATGGAACATTCTCCAGGACAGACCACATATTAGGTCACAAATCAGTTCCCAACAAATTTTTAATAATTGAAATCATTTCAAGTATCTTTTCATAACATAAGTGAATAAACTAGAAATCAATAACAAGTGAAATCCTGGAAACTATACAAATAGATGGAAATTAAACAATATGCTCCTAAAAAACCTATGGGTCAAAGAAGAAATAAAGCAGGAGATCAAAAAGTTTCTTGAACATAATGAAAATAAAGACACATCACACCAAAACCTGTGGTGTAAGGCAAAAGCAGTAACAAGAGGGAATTATATTGCAATAATTGCTTACATCAATAGAATAGAAAGACTTCAAATAAACAACTTAGTGTTACACCTCAAAGAAGTAGAAAAACAAGAATGATCCAATGCTAAAATTAGTAG
>NW_007811307.1:0-971 GCF_000696425.1 Galeopterus variegatus | reverse complement strand
TTTCTACATCATTGCTAATTTATTGTCTAGTTATCAATTCCAGAGAGATGTTTGCTACCATCTCCAACTATGCTTTTGGATTTAACTGTATTACCTTAAGTTCTGTGAGTTTTTTATTCATTTATTTTGAAGGTCTGTTATTAGGTAAATTTACTAGGAATTTATATCTTCCTTATATTTTAACCCCTTATCATCTCTGTCCCTGTCTTGACATCTAATATTTTTCTCTATTTTTATAATAATACTATTTTCTTACATTTACTCTTGCATAGTTAATGTCTTCTTGAAAAAAATTTTTTTATTCTATAAATATTTTTAATTCAAAGTGTGACCTTTGTAGACAGAACAGAAATATATTTGGGTTTTTCTTATCCAATATATCTCTTCCTTGTATTTACAATACTTATATCATTGAAAGTTAAAATAAATTAACATAAATGTTGGATCGAATTCTATTTAACAATTTGAATTTAGTCTTATGTCCCCTATTTGATTCTTCTGTCTTGTTTTGAGGTTACTGTAATGGTTTTTCAAAATCTACTCTACTGTATTTCCTCTATTGACATTTTAACTACACCTCTTTACATTTTTTAGCAGTCTCTCTGGGAATTTTAAAAAAAAATGCGTCCTTAATTTATCACAGTCATCTTTAACCTGTAAATAAAATGTAAGAACCTTGCTACAGATTCAATTACCTTCCTTCTTTGTGTTATTGTTATTGTTTTCATGTATATTACAACTACACATGTTACAAACCACAGAGTATGTTACAAACCACAAATCATGGTATTTACCATTTTATATGCCCCTTTTTTCTATATCCAACTTTTTATCTGTTATAATTTGTCTTTATCTTAAATAACCTATTTATTGTTATTTGCAGTTAAGCTCTTCTGGCTACAAATTTACTTGTTTTATTTATCTATAGAAAGCTTTATTTTGCCTTCATTTGAAGAGTAGTTTTGCTGAAT
>NW_007811306.1:0-971 GCF_000696425.1 Galeopterus variegatus | reverse complement strand
GGCAGAGTGGGATGATTAGGCTTGGTGGGGAGAGGCAGCTGAGGGGGTGTCACATTCCTAGAACAGAGGAGCAGCTTATTCAGGGCAATGTGGTGGCTGAACTCCAAAGATGTCCCCAGGTCTGGATGGGGATGGCTTCAAGTTGTGAAATTTTCATCTGAAACTGAGTGACCCGGTACCCAGATGGAAAATGTCCTGGATTTCTAAGGGACAAGATCAATAGCTGTGGCCTGGCCTGCAAGGTGGGGTGCTAGTGATAGGCTGGCCACCAGCATGTTCTGGAGAGGAGTCTGCATGGGGTGCAAGTGAAGAGCACCCAGATGCTTTCGAGAGCTGGGTGGAGTTGTGGGGGTGTGGACTGCTCCTTGTCCCTCCTGTCGTTACAACAGAGCCAGTGCTCGTTAAGCTATTATTTGTGCCATTTCGAGCAACCATGGGAGAAATGGAAAGGGAATAACCCTGAGTCCCAAGAGTCCAATACAAGAAAAAAAAAATCCCTTTCCTCTCCTCTTCAGTCCCTCTAAGCTGAATGAAAACACCACTCTGCTGGTCAATGGCACCAGACAATTATCTTTGTAACTAACCAGAGAGCCCTGTGTGTGGGTGTTTTAAAACGTAGGTTTTATTATTAATTAATTTATTATTATTATTTGTTTATGTATTTATTATTATTCAGATATGGTGAGGTCTGCCATTGAAAAGATTGTTACTCACAGCTCCCAGGACAAGGGGACATGCCACACCACCCTATGCAGGGCCACACAGGGAAGCACCAGGGTCAGTCAGGAGGCAGAGGGAGCCTGGGGAAATGTGGGTGAGAGCGTTTATTGTGGTTTCCCCGGGAAAGAAGGAGCCAAGAGGCAGGGAAAGCAGGCTTAGGATTGGCTAGTTTGAATAGTTGCAGTGAGCTCTGGGCATAGGGGCTGTCTCTAGTGGTCTGGAACCTGGCCTGGGGTGACTAGAGCAGGGGG
>NW_007811305.1:0-972 GCF_000696425.1 Galeopterus variegatus | reverse complement strand
AGAAAAAAAAAAAAAAAAAAGATAAAATCATTGCATGTGATGTCAATTTGGGGGCCAGGCCCACAGTTAGGAGCCTGGTGTGGTGCTAAGCCTCCTTTCCTTACAGATTGTTTTTTATTGTTTAAGTTCAGGATGGGATTCACCAGGCTTTTTCTCTTGATCCTGTTCTAGTACAATCCTTAAACCAATATGCAGGAAGGGATGGCTGACCATAAACAGAATCATGCCCCTAGCTGAGCAGATAAAGATGGTTCACCATTTCCTGACTTGGTGAGTCACCAAACCCTGCTGGGGTTCATAAGAACTCTGGTCATTCATGTAAGGGGCCACCCATCTTTACACCTTTAGATAGGAGAGGTTTCTATCTCAGACCAAGACCCAGGCCTGTGTCTGTGAAATGCAGGGACCTCCCTGCCCGATGCAGATCATTACCTGAGCATGGCGCCTCAAGGATTTTTCAGTGTGCCCTTCACTTGTTAATTGAATGGTTGAGGCATGGATATTGTTGGGGCATCTCTAGTGGCCAGATTGTCTGCCCAAGGGAGAAGTCCTTTGTGTAGAGCAGACCAGAGCTCTCTTTGTGTTACCCAGGTATTAGTTTGACAGTCTGATGTCACACCCAGACTGGGCACAGAGGCAGGGCAAAGGTGAGCAGGCAGCAGGTGTGTGCAGGGCAGGTACCAGGTACCCACGTATGTGCTGCAGCCCTAGCATATGACCCAAGCAGCAGGACTGGGGGTTCAGCACTAAGGTCTCTAACAAGCATTCACCAAGAGCTACCAGAGCCTTCCCAAAAGGTAAACAGTTGTAATCTAGAATGTGAGCCAGGACCCAAAACAGGGAACCCTAGCACATATGGGGACAGGAGGGCAGAGCTTAGCCACGGATATCTTTCCAGCTCTCCTGGCTATGCACCTGCCCACATAGGCTGACAGTTTGGTCATCACACTTGTTGGGTGGCTTTTCCCAGCA
>NW_007811304.1:0-972 GCF_000696425.1 Galeopterus variegatus | reverse complement strand
ACTACCCCAGCCCACCTGGAGTCCCAGGGGTCATGAATGAATAATTGGAATGTGTACCCATTCCGCCTGCTCCCAACCCGCCGAAAGATTTGGTTTTGTTGGGGCACCTGTGGATTATGAATCCAACATGACCAGTATGGGCACCCCCCATAAGTTTCCGGCCACCAGCAGCAATAATCTTGGGTTTGATCAAAGAGGAAACACAGATATCGGGAGGAGGTTTGAGAGATTAGTTTACTCCCTGTAAGGGGAATGGTAATAAACTTTTGGCACCCAGCTGGAGAGCAGTCCGCCGAGGAAGAGAGTGGTTTGGTAGTTTTACCTTGTTCCCCTGTATAAGTTTCTCGCACCGTGAACCGCCAAACGTATGAGGATTTAGAGGCACCTACTAGGGCCGGCCTGTGGCTCACTCAGGAGAGTGCGGTGCTGATAACACCAAGGCCACGGGTTCGGATCCCATATAGGGATGGCCGGTTTGCTCACTGGCTGAGCGTGGTGTTGACAACACCAAGCCAAGGGTTGAGATCTCCTTACCGGTCAACTTTAAAAAAAAAAAAAAGGCACCTACTAGGCACAGTAAGAGAAACAGGATAATGTTAACGGGAGTGGTCATTGTTCCTGTAATGGAGGGAGACTTGGGAGTCGGGATTAACGGAGTTTGAGGAGGTTAGAGGGATGAAGAGTGCAGGCAAAAGTTTCAGTTTCTTGAAAGGGTGTGTCTTGAACTTGCAGGGTACGCGTAGGTTCCACGGAATCTGTTGGTGAAGCCTGGATGCAGGGTTTTAACCTAGAGATATGGATCCATGGAGTTACTTGGTTGTTTGGTAGGGAAAGCTTGGCAGCTATGGGAGTGCAAAGAATGACTGGGCAAGGGCCTTCCCACTTAGGAGTTAAAGGACCTTGCGGCTCCAGGGAGGTGTAGAATACTAAATCCCCAGGGTATACTGTGGAGGTGTTTTGGGAGGAGGTAGG
>NW_007811303.1:0-972 GCF_000696425.1 Galeopterus variegatus | reverse complement strand
AATGTGCGAGTTTAGATATAGACTGCCTATATTTACTTACACTAACCTAAACAGTAAACCTCTTACTTTAGTTACCTGGTACAAGGTCTCATGTATACATTACTTGTCTCCTGCCAATTTCCATAGGGATGCTATAAAAATGTTAATTCAGTCTACAAATCATATGAATATGTTCAGAAAAATTGAATTGTATATGTCAGTGTTATGTAGGCCTGTATGGCCTATTTATACAGGATGGATTTAAAATATAATGCTGAAACTATAGCAGAAAGTTTTTTTTTTTTCTGTTTATTTAGCTTTTTAAAATAAATACAATACTACTTTGCGGGCCACCCTTCAACAGCTGACAAAGGACAGTTATTGTACCAGAGTAAACCCATCTTTCTTTAGGATTTGGAGTAAGACTGCTTCTTGGAAAAACTCCATGCTTCCATCAGCAGGAGACAAGTGGGAGTCCCTGGTCTGTTGTGCTGATGATGATACCTACTTGCACCCATACTTCTCTCACGGACAGCCTGTCCATCATTCCATGCCAGGGGCCATATGAACATATGAACTTACTAAGTCCTCATCCTTATCCATGGCAGTCAACACACAAAGACCAAGACTCCCAGGTGAACCCTAATCCACTAGATTCTAATCCACATACACACAAAGACCAAGATTCCCAGGTGAACCCTAATCCACTAGATTCTAATTCACATATGACCCTGTTCATTGCCTTTTCTGACTCTATCTCCCACTTCTCCCCTAGTTACTAAAGCCCAGTTAGTATGCCTTTTGGAACTCAAGATCAAATCTCAGCAAAATGTCCTCTAAACTCAAATTTTTCCTCTAAAACATTCCTTTTACTTTGTGCTCTAGGCAAAATATCTATCCCCCGAGGATAGATGGTCGGTCCTCTCCAATGTCCTTTGCATCACTAGGGTACAAGGGTTTGCAAGGATTTCCCCCACTTAATACCCTCTACAA